>NW_024539928.1:0-28351 GCF_016647785.1 Suillus fuscotomentosus | reverse complement strand
CATCTATCACTGATCTAACGCGTGCACAACGCGTCTGACTGTCTCGGCGAGGTTACAGAACAACGCTAAAGCTATTTGTAATGATCAGTGACTTTTGATGTACTATATAGTACGTGCTAATTAGGCAGAAAGAATACTAATCAAGGATGCGGGCACTCTGAGAACTCATATTACAACAGCACTCATGTCAAGCTCAAAACGCGGTGCATTCATTGTCATCGAGGGACTAGATAGATCTGGAAAAAGTACCCAAGTCTCTCTCCTCCGCGACCGTCTACAGGACGCGGAAAATGCAGGGCCTACAAAGGTAGTCATGCTACACTTCCCCAGTACATTTCTAGTCCAATTCCCCACTCAAACTGAATACAAATGCATTCCCAGTCCGCACGACAGCCATCGGGAAGATGATCGACGCGTACCTCCATTCCGAATCTGAGCTAGACGACCACACCATTCACCTCCTCTTCTCTGCTAACCGCTGGGAACTTGCGTGAGCACAATTACTGCTTTTGCCATCCCTTCGCGTTCAATGACACGGTTCTATATTTCTCTGCGCACAGATCTACGATTACAGCTCATCTTGCACAAGGGACGACCGTCCTCGCTGATCGATACGCGTTCTCTGGTATCGCGTTTTCAGCTCGTAAGGGACTACCGTACGAATGGTGTCGTGCTCCCGACGTTGGACTGCCCGCGCCAGACCTTACACTATTCCTTAATATCAGCCCAGAGGTTGCAGCTACGAGGGCTGGATATGGGCTAGAGAGGTATGAGAAAGAAGAAGTGCAGAAAGGCGTGAAGCAAGTCTTCGATAAAATTGGGCGGGAGATGCAGGAAGACGGCGGGAGTGAGGGCAAGTGGGTGGAGATTGATGCAGGGAAGACAAAGGAAGAAGTTGCAGAAGATCTCTGGAAAGCGGTCGAACCGCTTGTCAATGGCGTTCAAGGATCTATCGGTAGGCTATGGGAAAATCTCTAATCCCCGATACCCAAGGCTGGTCCCACTGCAGCTTTGTAAAATAATCGAGAGCCAATATTACATGCCAACATCCGAGGAAAGAGACAATAAGCTCCGTGCTGTAAAAAGTTGTGTTGTTTATTTCAATGAAGAAATTTGAAACACAAAACCGTGATAACTAAGTATGTATCCTCCATACATACATGATACAATTGGTCCATATCTTTATTGTTATCCAATCATGAAAAAAATGAGAAGAGAAAAAAATATGGCACAGGGTAGTCCCAGTCCTTGATATGTCAAGGGCTCGATGACAGCCGTGACACAATGACGGCGAAAGCGATCAGCACACCCCATCTCCATTTCTCCCACAAGACCTGGCGCAGCTGCCCTGTCCACCCTTGCGGTGTCGTAGTCGGCTTGTTTGTAGATGCCAAGCTACTAGTATTTACGACATCGCTTGCGTGCGACGTCGTCGTGGCAGCGGGAGCCTGTGCTGCTGGTCGTCTATCACACACCTGCAGCTGGTGCGTCGCTGTGGTAGATCTCGAGATAGAAGGAGAAAACGGACTAGGGCTTGTAGGTGAAGTGGGTGTGGCTGCCGTATCTGGTTTCCCTCTCTCCTGCTCGCCCATGTTTGGTAGATCTCGGGGAGTATCCGTACAGTACTGCGGAAAGCGTGGCATTAATCAGTAAACCAGGCACAAGTTGACACCGGTAAAAACAAGTACGCTCAGGAGCTTGGGTATGACACCCTGATCCGAATGAAACGGAACTCCTACCCCTCTCGGGCTTCTCGTATCGTGGAGAATAAATTCAACATATGGCACTCACGTCTGGGAAGGCTTCTCTAAATCTTGGCTGTGTCAAATTATGAGAGTGACTGCGAGCAGCATAGGCTCGCTTGTGACCGTCTGAGGATGTCACCGAGCCAGTGGTCATCTCGTCGGAGAGCATGAAGGACAGTAATCCTGTGAGTCTAAATGTATCTTGATGAGTAAGCGCTTAGGCAGGTATGGCGGGGAAGTCGGTGAACAGAAAAGACAACGATCGTAAGCATCAAATACCACTCTATCAATCAATTATGTCGGGGTCCGGACAAGAAAAAGAAACCGGGTCGTTAAAATCAAGTGAGGCACTCACATCGTGGCGACACTCCAGGCGGGATTCCACTAATAATGACTCAGTGATGATGACCTTCAGGATGGTTGAACAGGACGCACAGTACCAGGATGGAAATCAGACATGGAGAAACAAATCTTCTTGTCAGGTTGGAATCGACCGGAAGGAGTAAACATCTGTTGCATCATATTGGTCATAAGTCGTCGGAGATAACGATGATGAGAGTCAAGAGGAGCACACCTTGATACCCGGTGGCTTGAAGGGATATTCTGCGGGGAAAATGAGTACACCGTGATACTCGCCGCCAGCAAAAGGCGAATCAGGAGGTCCGCGCTGTATAACAGAAGTTGTTGAACAATAGTAATGGTGCTGTCTGCTCAAAGAACGCACGATAAGGTAATTCCCTGGATGTAATGCTTCAAAAGCATGCTTCTGCATGGAAGATATTGAAACTTACAAGTCAAAATGTTCTTTTCGTCCGGTGTTGCCCAAACAAACGGCGGCGGCTCTTTCTGCATGCTCACATACTCCTTAGCGAGCTGAATTTTGACCTATCAGCGACATCTTCAGAGTTAAATGTGTGTTCTTACACGTTTGTGGGCTGCTTTGCTTGCCATGATTGCGGGGTCGATGGGGGCTGTGGAGAGTGGAGGAGTCGTGGATGAGAGTGCGGGCGACTTGATGCTAGCCAAACCACCTGGTACATGCAACAAATAAGTGCAAATAGCTCAAACAATTTCTCCCTTGCCATGGCGGCCAAGGTTCCACGCTTCCTTTGGGAGACTGACTGGTTTTTGTAATTCACATGTATTGTATACCATCGTGCCAGCTGGCATGCTTGGACATTAACAGGTTTATGGTACTTATTCCCGACTTTTGTGCGGGTATAGGAAATAATGCGAGCTCAGTACGTGGCCGTGTTAACGTTCTTAGACCCATATTTGTGCCTGGCGACCCCGTGGCGTGCATGACACTCGCAGGAGCCATGGAAATGCCACGGTCGTCATTAATTCGTCACTAGCTCATCACGGTTTTGACGGTGCAGAGGTTTCTATAGTACGTCGGTACTCAGATGCTACGCTTGTGAAGCGACTTCAAGTCCTGACAGATCTCCGTCAAGAGTACTATCTCAGCCAGTGACATCTTTTCACTATCGAACTATCATTCTTCAACAAGTTCTCCACTCCTATCTGTGGCCGATGTTTTGTACAGCCTGACACGCCGCCATGCTCGGACGTCCCCTGGCCAACTCGTGAAACACAAGCCTGGCATACTACTTGTCGAATATAACTTAGCTGCCGCATCGTTATGGACGTTGAGCTCGCACGAGGCAGTTTCGCTAGTAGGCTTATTGCAGCTTCACAACATGACATTTCTACAGAACTCGATCTTTACACCTAGCCTTCATCTCCATTGCTACATAAAGTAATTCCGAACAAACACCGCTCAATTGATGCATTGCGGAGGTGCTTAGCACTTGCATTCTCCCGCCTTGCAGGAGCACCTGGATATTCTAAATCAGACACCGTGCACAAGAACAAAAGACAGCGTCACTCACGAGCTACCGCACGAACAGGTCGACGACGAGTCGTGGTAAGAAACAGGGACTTCAGTGACCTGTGAAGGAGTATTAGACGAGGAAATGCTTGCAAGAAGTCGTGCGTACAGTGAACATATTGGATGGATTGATGCTGATGCTGGTTGTTGTCAAAAGTCGTCTGGGCTTGTGCTGAATTATGAACAACGCAAGGGGGATCCTTTATACCTCCAGTGTGTATGGCCTTGTTGGCAAGTTCTTAATCAAGTTGAAGATGTTCCATTCGGTTCGCTGTCCTTCCGGAGTAGATGATCATTGATCGACCTACCACTGCCTACTGTCATCCATCTAATCGCGCAACTAACCGCACTGATCCGATGACCATCCATCAAATGCCTCAGAAGCCATTCTTCAAAAATACCCATGATCATGCAACGAACTGATGACATGGAATGCAAGGTCCGGGTACCAAAGAAGGACCAGGAAGAATTCGGGCCATTCTGACAATTCGGATTCTTCCGCACCCTTGCTGTCATGGATCCTGGTGCCAGACTGTCAATTTCAAAACACTATAATCGCACATTGTGCCGATCAATCAAATACCTCAGGAGCCGCTCTTATGTTCTCCCGTTATGTTCCCCCGAGAGTAGAGCGGCTCAGTGCATGATGTATTTTTACACGCTAGGAGCTCGAGGGTCCGACCAGTCTTTATGATCCTTATCGTGAGTTCATGCTTTACAAGGATTGCCCTATTCACGTGACTGGGCCTGGGAGTTGTCCAGTTGTCGCCGCTACCGCAATTGGTTGATGAACAGAACGGACCAAACGGCAAGGGTGGACAACAACAGACCCTTTTTCCGAGATAGTACTAACCCATCCAACAAAGATCTCTATGTATATAAGCAGAATCGCCATCGAGCGCGCGTCACAGAACGTTAAATCGGAGCAGGGAACGTGACCACATGATAATGCGATGTGATCGATATCGATCCTCATGGGTTAGGGTACCGCGTTCTGAGTTTCAGTTTCCTCGTTAAGGCTGCAAGGATACCTGCAGGGCAAAGTTCATCTAACTTTGAATCAACTTTCGCTGCGGGCCCCATGATGCATGATGCCTCGTGCAGACCACACAGATCAAAATGACTGTAAAATTACTTACCCGAGAGTCGAGATAGTGAAAGACGCAAATGAATGACAAATTCACTCACTCTCAGGGTCGTGTCAAGTGCTACTATTCACTCAAAGCACCGGCGGTACGAACAGTCGTGTGGTACTTACTATATGTGACAACTTCCTAGGAAGCACTAGACCCAAGAGGGAGAGTTACTTTCAAAGCGTTTAGATTAGAACAGACTCGTGATTTCGACCCCGGGTACTACCCCATCTCGGCCGACGGTGGGAGTATGAAATACATTTGTATTAATTGAATGAGGACTACGATCACCGTGTCATTATCAGGTGTGACAGATCCAGTAACTCGATTACTATACAACGTTAAGGGGTCGGGAATCCGGAGGAGCCACAGTGACCAGTCTCTTGCTCATTCTCCTCCCCTTGTCAGGTACATCTTCAAAGCGAATAACGACGTCCTCGCTATGATTTTCTTCCTCATCATCCCCGTCATGAAACTGTGGTCCAAGTCTTCCGCCAGATGCCGCAATGATCAGATCAATGGGATCAGAAAAGTCGAAAGATCGATCGGAGGCAGTGATCTTTTCTTGGACGAGGCTGTACCCAGCAGCCAATACGGTGGCGAGCCAGATCAGGGTGATTACCACGAGCAGCAAGATGAACGTTCGGGCTTGGCTTCGCCAGCCGTACGTCTCGATATACATCGTGCCGCTCGTCGACCTTGCCATATTCGACGGAACTCCCGAAGCAGAGTATCCGGATCGAAGTTGCTAGATGCAGTTTTCAACAACATCCACGGAATGCATCAAGGTCACTTACAGTGGAGGAGAACTCCGCAATACCGCGCCAGTAATCCTCCTGCAAAGTAATCAGTCATGCTGATAGCAAAGGAAGGGGAGACACTCACCAATTCGCTGTACATCACTGATACATTGCTCGTATCGTACGCGGTCAAAAAGTCACCAATCGTATTCTTGGTTACGGTTTGGCTTAACGACGCTTGAAAATTCATCACAGTCGCGATGTACTGAGATAAAGGAAAATTCGAACTGCTTGTCGAACCAGAAGATTCGGCAATCCGATCGACAGATATGATGCCTCCATTATAAGTGACATTGACTGTGGTCAGGTAGGGAGTGACTTCGCAAACGATCGTTGGCAGGAAGTTGTACTTGTACAAGCCAGACATGAAGATATCTGCAAGCAGTTTACTCGCAAGATACCGAGGAATATAAGAAAAGCCGTACCAAACTTATATGGGTTGAATACCCTCGAGTTTGGGTTGGGACATACAACAGTGGGGAGAAGTCCCTCCGTTGCATTGTCTGCCTGACCGTTCGCGTTGCCAACGGTGAGGGAGGTTATTGAATTTATGTCTAAAGCTAATCAGCCGCAGACGAGTTCATGGCAGAGATGAACGCACTTCCTGAACAATTCGCAACGGCGACCCACGTGATGAACGTCATATTCGAGCCCTTAGGTCCTGGCGTCGAGGAAGGGGTGAGTGAAAAGGTATTCTGGCTGCGGTCGATCGGCTGACATGTAACATTTGCTGTGAGACCCTGCTGTGTAATACTATAGTTCTTCGAAATGCCTTGAGTGCCTGCATCGCGTCCGAGGTGTCCCCAGTCAAAACTGGTATTAACTGGTACTTGTCCACCAGTGAACGCCAGGCCGACAGCAGAACCCGGTGGGGTTGATGATCCAGAGTACTCCTGTATCGCGGGGAGAATTCCACCTTTCAAGTTTCAAAGTGAGGACGTCATCTTTAAGTGCCGAGGCACTCACCAGTCGACTGATGGTATGAAACTCCGTTGAAGCTGAACATACTACTCGTCTCCACACCTCGCTGAATGTCAACCGCAGCAATACCACTGAGGAGAGTCAAAACATTCAAGGCTTCAAAAGCAGGTGCTTGAACTGGAACGGTTCCTCTTCAGCACTCCAACTGTTGCTAGCCATTGAAATTGAAGCAGTTACATACCGGTGTTCGCATTTTCGTCATTAATGTCTGTACTCAACTGGTTTACAAAGGCAGCAGATCCTAAGTCTAGTTCCGTTCCGAAGATTCCCACAGGCCGTTCGATAAGGGTGGGTAGGAGGAAAGTGCTCCAACTGTACGAATCAGCGTCAGACATATCTCCGCTGGTTTGGTTCGTTGAGAATAGTGCAGACCTCGTGCTCAAAAATGTGACCATCGCATAAACTACCAAGGTGAGGAGCGACAGCTTGAGAAATCTCCGTCTCAATACCCAGATCGGCCTGCTCAGCGCTATGGCAGTGCGAAGCTTGAACAGTGTAATCGATGGCCCTGAGAGATGGTGCCGAAGGGCTTCCTTGAGGGCAAATCTGAAGAACCTGTACAATAACAGAAGGGTAGTATTTCGGACCGAATGTGTAAAGGAAGACGCACATCGAAGTGGTGATCGACAAGGCAGTTGCGATCAACGTAGCTATCAAGGTCAGGACGGTCGGATGCTCTATGATCCGATGAACGACATTATCAGGTAGTACGAGAACCCCCGAGTACAAAATTGCCCCGGTGAAGCCCCATGCAAAACCCATGATCACCGTCTGGCCGCAGATAGTGAGTATGAGCAGAGAAGTCGCACTCACGCGCTGCGAGAAAACCCAATCAACGAGGCCCCGGAGAATAATGGAGGTTGGCTCACGATTTGGACAAAGTCTGCAAAGTGCATTTTGAAGGTAAGAGTGGGGAATGGAGATGAGAAGCTCTGTTCCACATCTTAAATATTGCTGCAGGGCGCTATTAACTAGGTGTGTATCACGGCGGAAGGTGAGAAGCGAGCAAGCGAATTAGGTCTAAGTTCACCCTGCTGTCCCTCGTGTGAAGGGTGCTATTAAGAAACAACAAACCATCGGAGTTTCTTGCAGAATGGAAGAGTCAGTCACTGATGAGCCGGTTGGATTATGTTACAGAATGCTACAGAGCGCTCTGTAGCACTCCGTGGTGAATTACGTTTCCCTGATTCGGAGGCTGCTTACCACCTGATTGGCGCGCTAATACATGCCTCGCTGGTGTGCTGAACCCTGCAATCCATCATGAGATACCACAAACTTATTACCTAACAAGTTACTGCATAGCCTAGATTGGCGTAGCGCCATGCGTCCTAAGTACTTACCTCAGTATGCTAGAGTATGCCTCGCGCAAATCACGATGCAGCTGCGTCATGCTATTCTCGCCCTTCGTCCTCAGAGTAGCCTGCAGTGCAGAAAGCTTTTTGATATGGCTATTTGCATGGGCAGCTGTCAAGTAATATGTTCCACTGATGCCCAATGATATACTTACTGGGGATCCACTGGAGAGTAAACATTTAAATCGAGATTTACATAATGTTGTAATGAGTATGCTTGATAATCATTAGTAAAGGAGTTGAGTACAACACAACAAACGGACTCACCTGGTTGTCATTCATGATGGCGACAATTAATTGATGCTGATACCATGCGGACTTAAGATTTAAAAAGTCGTGATGTGCGTGCACCTAGACTCTAGATACATACCTGACATAAATGAAACTTACTTTAACTTACAGATACCGTGCCAAAGGGATTGAAAGCAAACGAGGCCGTCTATTCAAAGCTATCTGGATCTACAGATGCGCCTGAATGAGGGGCCGGCGTACTAGTTGATATCGCCGGTTAGATATGACTTGTGGCAGGAAGTGGAGGATGAAGCTTAAGGCAGGTGTCCTGATTGGTGTCTATGACTGAGTCATTCTAGTTGCCAATAATTACGGCTTCTATCGCAACTTGCGACTCCTAGTAACCTACGGCTCAACACAGTGAGTGTTCAGCCAGGCCAACGAGATCACGATCGACGGGATTCCACCCCCAGCCACCAATTTATTTTATTTCCTTTTATCGCTTCTATTTAATTGTGGAGCTGGACAAACAATCTTAGTATTGTTCGGGTGCGCCTGCAACTTTGGAACTTCAGGGCAACATCCTGCAACTTCTCACTACTAAGGCCTTCCTCGAACCTGGTGTTGTGCACCCGACCACGACATTTAACCTGCTGCCGCTGTCCTACCTCACTTCGACCTTCCAGACCTTGTGCCTCACGCAGCCACCTGCGATATCTCGTTCTTTCCTGGTTAGCATCCCGATTCTGCGCTCGTCATCTCATCGAGTCATTCTCCTCACCACCTACACATTTGGTCTATTGTATTGGATATATTATATATCATATAGTTACCATCAGGGGGAGTTTGTCGTGTATTCGTAAATGTACTAAGCCCTCTAGCTCTAGCGCTCAAAGTCTCCACGGCATTAATGTTGTTCAAATACTGATTTGGGTGCATTTCCGAAACTTAAGCTTGTCAGGTATATCCATAGAATGCCCATTTGAACTTTGTAGTAGACGCCAGTTGTTTATGTGCATTTGTGCAAAGTTTCGTTCTTAAGCTTAAGCTTGATCATCTAGCTACCGGCCCCAAAGTTCGAGATTCAAAACCCCTTCGCATCAGCTGAATTCCTCCCTGATTCGGCCTACTGCAAAGTGGGTTTATTTAGAGGAACTTCTCAACACCTCTTTTACAGTGTGTTGCATATGAGACGCTGGCGAAGCCGAGTTTTGAAAAAAAACACGTACTGCAATTTCATGCAACACACGTGTTGTATAATGCATATGAGCTAAGGTTGCGACTACTTGAGGCTTAGCGGTATGATCATATCCCTTATCATATTGGTTCCCATAAGATCGAACTTAATATTTTCAGCCTTCCTGAAGCAGACCACCACTGTCGACTTCGAGTTTTGTTTCCAACTCCGAAGAAGTCTTTCATGATTCTCGAGCAGTAGATGCTCGACTTTCGGGCTCTGATAAGCACTCTCGTTCCAACGGTAGTGAGCAATATCCATGTGGAGACGACCTTTGGAAACCAAGGTGGGAAGCGTTGGACTGGCGCGGCTGGCACACGGTGGGAGTATGAAATACATTTGTATTAAGACTCATAGGACTACGATCACCGCGTCATTATAAGGCGTGACAGATCCAGTAACTCGATTACTATACAACGTTAAGGGGTCCCCGGAGGACCCACAGTGACCAGTCTCTTCTTGCTCATTCTCCTCCCCATCTTGTCAGTTACATCTTCAAAGCGAATGACGACGTCCTCGCTATGATGTTCTTCCTCATCATCCTCATCATGAAGCTGTGATCCAAGTCTTCCGCCAGATGCCGCAATGATGAGATCAACGGGATCAGAAAAGTCGAAAGATGGATCGGAGGCAGTAATCTTTTCTTGGACGAGGCTGTACCCAGCAGCCAATACGGTGGCGAGCCAGATCAGGGTGATTACCACGAGCAGCAAGATGAACGTTCGGGACCGGCTTCGCCAGCCGTACGTCTCAATATACATCGTGCCGCTCGTCGACCTTGCCATATTCGACGGAACTCCCGAAGCAGAGTATCCGGATCGAAGTTGCTAGATGCATTTTTGAATAATGTCCACGGAATGCATCAAGGTCACTTACAGTGGAGGAGAACTCCGCAATACCGCGCCAGTAATCCTCCTGCAAAGTAATCAGTCATAGTGATGACAGAGGAAGGGGGAACACTCACCAGTTCGCTGTACATCACTGATACATTGCTCGTACCGTACGCGGTCAAAAAGTCACCAACCGTATTCTTAACCACGGCTTGGTTTGACGACGCTTGATAATTCATCACAGTCGCGATGTACTGAGATAAAGGAAAATTCGGACTGCTTGTCGAACCAGAAGATTCGGCAATCCGATCGACAGATATGATGCCTCCATTATAAGTGACGTTGACTGTGGTCAGGTAGGGAGTGACCTCGCATACGATCGTTGGCAGGAAGCTGTACTTGTACAAGCCAGACATGAAGATATCTGCAAGCAGTTTACTCGCAAGATACCGAGGAATATAAGAAAAGCCGTACCAAACTTATATGGGTTGAATGCTGTCGAGTTCTGTGGGCTAGGACATACAACAGTGGGGAGAAGTCCCTCCGTTGCATTGTCTGCCTGACCGTTCGCGTTGCCAACGGTGAAGGAGGTTATTGAATTTATGTCTAAAGCTAATCAGCCGCAGACGAGTTCATGGCAGAGATGAACGCACTTCCTGAACAATTCGCAACGGCGACCCACGTGATGAACGAGTTATCAAAGCCCGTAGCTCCTGGCACCGAGTATGGGGTGACTGAAAACCCATTCTGGCTGCGGTCGATCGGCTGACATGAAACATTTGCTGTGAGACCCTGCTGTGTAATACTATAGTTCTTCGAAATGCCTTGAGTGCCTGCATCGCGTCCGAGGTGTCCCCAGTTAAAACTGGTATTCACTGGTACTTGTCCTCCAGTGAACGCCAGGCCGACAGCAGAACCCGGCGGGGCTGATGATCCAGAGTACTCCTGTATCGCGGGAAGAATTCCACCTTTCAAGTTTTCAGTGAGGACGTCATCTTTAAGTGCCGAGGCACTCACCAGTCGACTGATTGTATGAAACTCCGTTGAAGCTGAACATACTACTCGTCTCCACACCTCCCTGGATGTCAACCGCAGCAATACCACTGAGGAGAGTCAAGACATTCAAGATTTCATAAGCAGGTGCTTGAACTGGAACGGCACCTCTTCAGCACCCCAACTGTTGCTAGCCATTGGAATTGAAGCGGTTACATACCGGTGTTCGCATTTTCGACATTGAGGTCTGTACTCAACTGGTTTACAAAGGCAGCAGATCCTAAGTCAAGTTCCGTTCCGAAGGTTACCACAGGCCATTCGACAAGTGTGGGTAGGAGCAAAGTGCTCCAACTGTATAAACCAGCGTCAGATATATCTCTGCTGGGTTCATTAAGAATAGCGCAGACCTCGTATTCAGAAATGTGACCATCGCATAAACTACCAACGTGAGGAGCGATAGCTTGAGAAATTTCCGTCGCAATACCCAAGTCGGCCTGCTCAGCGCTATGGCAGTGCGAAGCTTGAACAGTGTAATCGATGGCCCTGAGAGATGGTGCCGAAGGGCTTCTTTGAGAGCAAATGTGAAGAACCTGTACAATAACAGAAGGGTAGTATTTCGGACCGGATGTGTAAAGGAAGACGCACATTGAAGTAGTGATCGACAAGGCAGTTGCGATCAACGTGACTATCAAGGTCAGCACGGTCGGATGCTCTTCGATCAGACGAACTACATTATCAGGTAGTGCGAGAACCCCTGTGTACAAGATTGCTCCGGCGAAGCCCCATGCAAAGCCCAAGATCACAGTCTGGCCGAAGATAGTGAAGAGGAGCAGAGAAGTCGCACTCAGGCGCTACAAGAAGACCCAATCAACAAGGCCCTGGAGAGTAATCAAGGTTGGCTCACAATTTGGACAAAGTCTGCGAAGTGCATCTTGAAGGTAGGAGCGGGGAACGGAGATGAGAACCTCTGTCCGACATCTTAAATATTGCTGCAGGGCGCTATTAACTAGGTGTGTATCACGGCGGAAGGCGAGAAGCGAGCAAGCGAATTAGGTCTAGGTTCCCCCTGCTGTCACCACCTGTGTGAGGGGCGCTATTAAGAAGCAACGAACCATCGGAGTTCCTTGCAAAATGGAAGAGGCTGCTTACCACCTGATTGGCGCGCTAATACATGCCCCGCGGGTGTGCTGGACCCTGCAATCCATCATGAGATACCACAAACTTATTACCTTTGAGACAATTGTGGTACATATGCTGAAAAGCCAAGAGGACACGATATCCCGGAAAGTTCAAGCAGCTTAATCGGATATGAAAGAGAATAAACGTAAAGATGGGACTCCGTCAACAAGTTACTGCATAGCCTAGATTGGCGTAGCGCCAGGCGTCCCAAGTACTTACCTCAGTATGCTACAGTATGCCTCGCGCGAATCACGATGCAGCTGTGTTGTTCTATTCTCGCCCTTCGTCTAGTACTGAGGAGTCTGAGCAGCTGCACTGCAGAAAGCTCCTTGATGTGGCTGTTTGCATGGGCAGTTGTAAAGTCATGTGTCCTGCTAGTGCCCAATATAATATTGGGACGTACTTACTAGGAATCCGCTGAGGAGTAAAACATTCAAATCGAGTGTTTGTGATGAGTGTGACTCGGTTTAAACTTCAGCCAGGCTGGCCAGTTAACGGCAGTGATCACGATCGACGAATATTAAAATATTAATAGCCAGTACCCCAGCCACCCCATTCTGATATTTATTACATTTCCTCTTATTGCTTCTATTTACTTGTGGAGCTGGACAAACAACACTAGGGTCGCGCCTGCGACTGCGGAATCATACCTTTTACATCAATCTCTCCAGGTTTAAGCATTGGCAGATTTGTCTGGGGGGCCATTGGATTCACATGCTTGGCCCTGCTCCTGATAGCATGTATCAATTTCTCGTGAGTCTTCCCTGAAACCATCAGGCGGAGTTTGTCATGTATTCGTAAATGTACTAAGCCCTTTAGCTTGATTGACGCTAGCGCTCAACGTCTGCAACGGCAATATTGTTCAACGTTCAACTACCGATTTGGGTGCATTTCAAAACCTGTCAGGTATGTCCGCAGAATGCCCACCTGAAATTTGCAGTAGAGTTTATGTGCATTTCTGCCAAGTCTAATTCTTGATAGCTACCGACCCCGAAGTTCGAGATTCAAACTCCCATCTCCCTGCTGCAAAGTGGGTTTGTCTGGAGAAACCTTTTTTATTCAAAAAATCGCATTCAACTTGTATAATGCACATGAGCTGAGGTTGCGAGTACTTGAGCCTTGAGGTCCATGTACGTGACCATACTGGTTACCATAAAATCAAACTCAAGATTCCAGCCTTCCTGACGCAGACCACCACTGTCGACTTTTGAGGTTTCCAACTCCGAAGAAGGCTTTATGATTCTTGCGGAGTAGATGCTCAGCTTTCGGGCTCTGATGAGCGCTTTCAACGTTCCAACGGTAGTGAGTAATATCCATGTGGAGACGATCTTTGGTAACCAAGGCGGGAAGCGTATTAGCACTCTAACTCAATATGTACGATCACGAAAAACCACCATGTGGGCCTGGGGACCGTCAACGTTCCATCGGAAATCTGCGCTTTACTGTTACTCCTGTGCCCGCGTTCAGCACTAGTAAACGTCGAGTATTTCCTGGATCGCATTTGTTCAATCTATCCGGGTTCTTTGCCACTCCTTTGAAATTTTTGCAGTCTGGCAAAGGCTCGCAATTGGTAGGTTCCGAACAAAGCGTGTCCTCTGTCTTGAACCTAGACTTAGGCTTTCAAGGAACCGAACGAATACAGGCCTGATGACCCACCTGACCCATCACTCATTTACCAGCCTCAGAAGATCACTGTCTTCTGCAACCTCAGTTTTAAGCCCAGCACCTCGTTGATTTTACGTGATAATGTGTCATATCTCACAGCGAAGTGTCGCAGTTCCGTTCCGCTGTGCACTATCATGATCCAGTGAGATCGTATACCGGGTGTTCACGTTCTGCCTATGAGCTTCCTGGCTCGGGGTCTGTCCATACTGATATTGTTTGATCGTGAATAGCAGGTATTACAGAGTGGAATTACAATGAGCTCCTTTCATATCAGCAGAATGACATGCCTTTTTACAAAAGTTGTTTATTGTCCACAATCCTCAATGCACAAAATAATTCCGAGCAAAATGTATGTAATGTATAGTATGTGAATCCAAGCCAAATGCGTTCAATGCCAAAAGATTACAGATGCGTATGTCCTTGATCAACCATCCCCTTTGCCAGTTCGTCGCGCCTTCCCTTTCCTCTCAACACATCCATCAATGCCCTCGCCGCAGAGCTCTCTTTACTACCCTTCCCAACCTTATCCCCACGAGAAGGCGAACGTGCACTTCGATCATCCCGAGAAGACAACAAAGAAGAGCGAGTGCTCTCACTCCCGCTCTCCCTTTCTCCGTTCCTTACCCACGCCCGCGCACCAAGCACGAGCGAAACTCGCTTCCCCCACCCACCATGCAAATTCCCACCAGGAGCGGAGCGCGCTAGGACAGGCACCGTCTGCACCGCTACTGCAGGCAACGAGAATCGTTTCTTCTTCCTGGTAGTATCTTCCTTCTTTTTGTGAACATATCCGGGTGTGGGCTCGTGTTCGCGAGGTTGTTTTGGTTGTACTCCGTCGTGAACCTCTTCTTCTTGATGCCTGTCGTGTATCTCCCCTCCCCTACCGTGCACATTCACTCCCTCGTAGACAGCATGCACTTCTTCATGGTACACCCGGTCATCAATCCTTGACGCTCGCTCCTCAGCCACGGCACCCAAAGAAGTTGCCACAGAACTACCCACGCTCCCACCCCTCGCATGAACCTCGAAGTCATCCAATATATCGTGGTAGCTCCGTGGGCGCGGGCGCGTGGAGGGGCGGATGCGGATGGGGCGGGATATAGGAGCGCGGAGGGTTGGTGCGGTTTCTTGGTATCGAGATTCTTGATCTAAAGTGGTGGCAGCGTAACAGTCCCGTGCCGATGGATCACGCACGCGCATAGTGGGCACGTCTGGATCTTCGTCTTCATATATGTCGTCTTGAGCCGTAAATCGGGAGGAAGAAGGAGAGAGCGTGGTAGGAGAGAGCGAGGGAGAATCGCCATCACCTAATAAGATCCGCGGGAGATGACGGGTAGGACTAGGTGTGAACGCGCGCTTGCTTGGATTTGTGCTGAGCTCGCGTTTGGACGGTCTTGGGCTCGCGTTTTTACCAGATGGATGACCAGCATGACCGGCATTCATACCAACATTTCCCTCCATCTCTCGCTTACTCGCACTAGAACTCAATCTCGTCCTCGACGGACTCGCACCCGACACAATTCGACCCCTACTAGGGCTCAACGTCATCGCCATCAACGCGTGAGCACCACTACTCCCTTCAGTGGGTATAGGCGTAGAGAGCCAGGCTGGGATACCGTGGAGGGTTGGGGAGTGGTGTGTAGACGGATTTGCTGATAAAGTAGATGGAGTACTAGAACCACCGGTGATGGACTGGATTGGAGGAAAGGCAGCTTCGTAGCACTCGTTGCATGCACGTGCAGGTTTCGCTTTGGTGTTTTTGCCAGAAGGGGATTGGGAGGATGGGTCGGTGATGTAGAATGTCTGAGTTTAGGAGTGTTAGTTTGCGGTGTGGAAAACCAAAGGATCAACTGTAGCGAAAAAGCAAACGAACGACAGGGAACAGCGAAACACAGCTGAATAAAACACAAGACTTACCCGTCCAGAACAGTCAGCACACACAACCCTTCCACAAAGCCTACAATGATGTCGTCTTCTCCACATCCCTTCACCACTCCCAGGTCTTCCTTCTCCCCCACCACTCCCACCTTCCTGTGCATTTCCCTCGCTGTTCTCACCCACGCCTTCTTCGTCCGTGCCCTTATCTTCTTGACCTTGACTCACACTCCTCCCCCACTCAAACGAGGTAAACGACGGCAAAGAGAAAGACACAGACATCGATAGAGGTACCGTGAACCTCACAAGCCCAAACGGGCGTGCACACCGCATGCATGCGTCTGTCTTTGCGTCTGGGACCCAGACTGGTGGTAGGAAGGGCAAGGGTGCACGTTGAGGTCGGGCGGAAAGAGGGAGCCCTTCTACGTGTGTTGGAGTTGTTATATTCGGTGCTTGTTGAGATGCTAAATCGGGGAGATTTGGCTGTCGAGTGTCTAAAGTAGGCACTTCGTATTCTTGGATCTGAGATACACGTTCATCCCTCTCCTCAGGTTCGTATGCCTCCGCCCACAACACCCCACGCATCCTAACACCCCGGAGCGCAATCGACGGATCACGCGCCAGGAGCGCAGATCGAGCCTGGCGTAAAAGATGGAGAAAGGTATGTAGAGAAGTATCGTTCGATGCCGAGGTTAAGGGAGCTGTACGACGAGTGGCTAATGCAGATTCCGAAGCAGAGGAAGAAAGACCCCTTGGTGATGGGGGTTGCGACGGGACCGCATATACCGCGAACGAGCCTCCAGGACTCAACACCTCCAGTCGGGGCGGGTGATGCGACGGATCGAGCACCGCCTCGATATCGACGAGGGAGAGATGATTTCTGTACGTGTATGTATGTCGCTCGTCGCTAGCGGTAGCATGTGCCGCGAGAGTGAACCAGTGGGAATCGCGCAGAGTGGACGGATCGAAGTCTAGCCATACCAATACGTCGTCGAATAGCAGAAATTCACATATGCGATCTCGCCTGCCTCTCCCTATCGTTGGGCCTTCTATGGCTACACCGCCAGAGTCTATCACGAGAGGGGCGCGGAAGATTAAGGTGCGGCCTGGCTGAACGAAGTGTAGTGTAGGCGGAAGGCCGAGGGTAGCGCGTTGCAATGCGAGGAGCGAGAGTGTATGTGCGTGCGCATGAAGAGATGTATTGAGAGATGATGTCACTGGTGGTTGTTCAATTTAGAGACACAGACGAATAAAGAAACTCACCTTTCTCAACAAGGGCAAGGACCTTTCCTAGTCTATCCCACTCTCCCTCTCCCTCCTTTTCTCTCCTTTCTACATTTATCAACTCCTTGAGCAATAAAACATACCTTGGGCACCTTTGTACGATGCTCAAAAGCCAATCCGTGAGTTTTAGCTGCCCGCAGCGTGGATCGCGCTCTTGTGTTCGTAGAAATAGGGCAAATGGCGCGGGTGGACGGGAAAGGAAGGATATAGAACTTGGGAATGCGGTTATAAATGGCGTGTAAAGAGAGAGATAAGGAAAATGCGAGAGAAGGAGTGCTGAAAGGGGCGGTGGGTTAGGATTTGGGACGTCAAAGTGAGACAGAGAGGGATGGAGCAGCGCAGTCAGGGCACTGAAAAATGCATGATGAAAGTTCCAAATGTCAATAAAATTTGAGAAAATGGTAGTCAATTCCGTGCGCGCAAGGAGCGGACGGGAACTGTCGAGCGACGCTATGATCGGCGTCAAGAAGTGCTACACAGGAAATCAGTTCATCTCATTCAAATCAAGGGCCATCAATACTCACATCATGCACGAGATCCAGTCCCTGCACATAACTTCTTTCTGTATCCCAAAACTCTCTTATTACCTTTGTTCGTTTTGCCTCTCGTGCTATATCTTCTGGTGCAGGTGTCCTGGATTGTTTGCGCTTAAGTGAACGACGTTTAGGGCGCCTAACGACTGGCTCCTCGGGCAGAGAATCGAATGATGCAAAACTGGCGACAGATTGACGGTGTTGGGCAGATAAGAGGCTCGAGCTCGGTACGCTTGGTAGTGAGATCCGTCGGAATGGAAGGTGAGTAATTGGGGCAGCTGGAAGATTAGTACTAGATTCAGTGCTTGGAAACAGAACTCTTGGTGTCATGGCCGTCGCATTGGAGAAGGAGCTGTGACCCAGGCTGGAATAGACTGCGACACACACGCCTTGGGGCAACAACCGCGCCCGTCCGTCCGCTATGAAATCACTGAAAGCTAAACTTGGTTCGTTCCCGCGGCTATATCTATCATTACTCCAATGTCCCCATTTGTAGGCCGCGGGACCGCAACTTGAAGACAGGTTATACTGTACCACTGGCACCAATCATAATGGTATCATCCATCTGTTCGGACAACGGTTGTTCAATTGCTTCCACGGAAACGGTAGCCAAGCACGGCTAAATCTGCGGGATTCACTCTGAACTTTGGGTGTACCATGTGCCTCAAAATCAAGTGCAAGTACTACTTCTTAATCATCGTTTATCAGATCATTCAGACATAACTGCAGGACTTGGACAAGTCTTGTGTCGCAGGCCACCTCGAGTCGATGCATGATCACATACGATCATCGGCCAGCGTACCGGTAATGCCAATGTAACGACAGAGACATGTACTCAAGTTGTCGGTTCGTGTCGTTATGTGCCACTTAGCGGGATAGAGGGATTGATGGTAGTCACCATTTGCTGGCGTCTTCAAACGTCCTATAAAGTATGTGACCTGCATGCTCTACTCTTACTCAACCCATTCCATTTTCAACATGTTTTTTTTCTCCTTCCTCCTCTTGTTAATTCCTCTCGTCTCCAGCACGTCTCGCCACAGTATGCACCGCATGCGCAAGGTGCATGCTAGAGCCGTCGACAGCACATTGCTCACCGGCAAATGGGACTCTGCTCAGGCGGGACAGTACTCGCTGTCCAATGATTTTTGGAACGAGCAAAATGCTAACTGGGGCTCCCAAGAATCTCAGATCACGTCATTCAGCGGTAGTACTATTGGCTGGACAACCACGTACACCTGGACTGGTGGATTCCAAGTCAAGACCTTCACCAATGTTCAGCTTAATACCGGCATCAATCAACAGCTGAGTGCTTTTTCCAGCATGCCCGTAAGTTTGTCGAAACCGCGGACCGCACAAGGCTGATTTTTTTTGACACCATAGACTAGCTGGCAGTGGACTCAGTCGACCGACGAAGTCCAAGCTGATGTAGCCTACGACCTGTTCACATCTTGGAGCCCTGGCGGCTCGGACGTAAACGAAATCATGATCTGGCTTGCAAACATCAACTCTGGACCAATCTCCTATAATTACGACGCCGAGGGCAACGCTGTTCCTATTGTGACCAACATCTCGTTGGAAGGTTACACCTGGTGAGGTTTGCATCTGCATAATTATCTGCACCGCATTGATTTTTTTGTTTGATCGCAGGAACTTGTACTCTGGATTCAACGGAGTCAACCAAGTTTACTCGTTTCTCCCGACCAGTGGTAACATCAGCTCGTTCAGTGGTGACATTTACTCATTCCTTTCGGTATGTCTCCCAGTCGTTGTATCTTTATGAGCGCGTGCGGACTGATTTTTTTCTGTCTTTAGTACCTGATTGACAATGAGGGCATGAGCTCATCACAGTATCTCACCACTGCTCAGGGAGGGACAGAGGTCACATTTGGAACAGCACAATTCACTACGTAAGTGATGCATATATTGGTGCTCTATGAAGGGACTGAATGTGTTTTGTTTTCAGGCAAGGTTACAGCTTGGCTATCAACCAAGATTAGTTGATGTGCCCATTGTACAGGTGTCGATGCACATGGTGCAAGGATATCTGTATCGCTAGTGTAAGAGCTTTGGCCTCTTTCACTCGGTACCTCATCAGAGATATGTTTTTATTCTTTCGACTTAATCACTCACATCGTGCTGTGCACGAGTGCTATCACAGTACCAGGTCTTGCAGACATACCCACTCTTTCGACTTGCCGTTTACTTAAGTAAATACCCCACTCGTTTCCTACCCGCTCACTTTGAAAGCCGGTTTCGGTATACAAAAAACACGGCATCTACATATATCTATTTGAAGTATCGTACAGCGCCAATTCCATTTTGAAGCCATATTGAACCCCTTCGTTCGCTTTGATAGCCATTTTCCGCGTACATTACCAATGTCATGTACAGCAACGGAATTTACCGTGTTACAAAATTCGCATAGGGGGACTAGGATGAAACCCAGAGCACCAGGCCCGAAGTCTATAGATCATTATTCCCATCCAAGCTCCCAAATTTGTTGAACCGCCGCAGCAGACCTATAATTGAAAGGAAGCTAAGAAACATTTGCTATCGACCGATAGGCTATTTATACTACAGCCATCCATTCCTCCAAGGCGGACATGTAACGTATCCATTTCCCATCGTTCCAAGCCGAGATCTTAATCCAGGCTTCGTCCGGGCTGGTGTAGCGGAAAGTTAACAAAAGACCTCCTAGTATACAATCCGCCAGAGATAGATTCGATCCCGTAAATAATTCTCCTGCGGTACCCTCAGCCTGCATAAATGTTGCAAGGAGGTCAAACGCATCCTCGATCTTCTTCCAATGTGCTTCGCGATCCTTGCCCCTGAGTTCTAAATCCTCGAGTTTCTTCCCAAACGCCGCTTCGGTGCGTTTACGGAAGTGGATGCGATCTTGTGGGGTCTTCTTGTCGTGCATGTGCATGACCATGACGGGTAGTAACTGTGCTGTTATGGAGTGCGCGACGTGATATTCGAAGAGAGCGTGGAGGGCGCGACTGGCGGGTGAGCAGAGTGCGTGGGAGGAATCAGGGTCTGGGTATATGCGCTCTAAATACTCGATTATGGGCGTCGAGTCCGAGAGAAGGGCAGGAGGAGATGTGGTGTTATCTATTAACGCAGGGAGCGTGTATTTCGGTGTTCCATCTGGTGATGTGCTCGTAGGCGGTATTCCGAGCGATTTGCACACAGATGCGATACTAGTCGTCTCAACCCATTTTGTGACATAGGTCAGTTTCTTGTAGTTCAGTGCGAGTCTGTGGAAGCGAAGATGAGGTAGCGGTGACAGGCGTTGAGTGTTATCAACACTGACCTGACTTTCCATGTGTTTGGTGAGAAAGGCACTGGGAGGGCAGTTGGGATGTCCAGGAATATGATGTTTGTTGTTGTCATCTGTAAGTTCTTGCGAGTTATTGACGTTCGCTGTTCGTGGCTAGCTATATATTGATCTAATGGGTGTAATCAGATAATGCTCTATGGCATCGCCCTATATAGAGCCCGTTACGGTGTTACTAAAATTACAACTTAACCGCCGGTTCTACTATAACAGATTAGCTCGAAACGGATCGCCCTGGTTGGTGTACCAAGAGTTGAGTCTGATCTGATCATTTTACTATCCTAGTTTTACTTTCCTGATTCCTCCATCTCAAGTCACAGCAATGTTATATGGCGGCGGCGGAGAGTCTTGGTATTGCGCAGGTAAGAAGGAAAGGAGGAAGATGGGTGGTTGCTAAGGCACGAGAATAAGCAGAGTTGGGTTTCAGGTTCCGGCGTGGCAAGGGAAGGAAGACAAGCGAAGAGAAAGGGGCCTTCCCATGGTTAGGCCCAGGGACAAGGATAAATCCGTCATCAGAAGGATTGGCCTGTGACCAGGTGCGTGCTCCACCCCCGAGGCACGCGAACTTGGCACGGCTGACAGATGCCGGGGAGGTATGTATTGGAAGACAAAAGAACAGGCAGAAGACGAGCAAAGGGCCAAAGACACGCAGAAACAAGCAAATGACGGTATGACCCAGAAGAGAGAGATGGAGGTCTGTGAGTCTTCAAGTCTCTTATGTAACTCTCTACGATTATCTAGCCGCTTTCAAGTCCGGTTCTTTCCGCTGCTTCTTCTTCTTCCGCCGCTGCAGATAATCAAGGACTTCGTTACTACTGTTCTTACAAAAAGCACAGACTCAGCTTTCCAGACCCATTCTTAACTTAGTCAAGGCTCGTGCATTCACGTTAAACTCGCACTCGTCACTGGGGCTTCGCTTCTCGGAAGATCCACAAATCCTTCGTGCAACTAGTCTCGAAATGTAAACCTTGCGTTAAAGTCTAAGAAGTACATCTATCAGAGCACCGTCTTATGTAACAGTTTCCGCGGTATATCATAAATATAGAAATTATCCCCAAGAAGCATAAAACTATGACGCCAGCGCCTCTGCGGATGCTTCCGGTGTTCTCGTGCCGGGTCAGTGCTTAAATAGCCGTATATAAACGCTGTATGATAATAGTATTTGCTGATGAGTCGTACTGAGCGGTACAGTGCACATTCTTGTCTATCAAGTCTACTGAGTAATGTAAGGAAAAGGAAAGATAGTGAGCATCAATGATTGGTAGGTGAACCATAGTAATTATGCACAGCATACATGTTTTGTCTGTCATAAGTGTTGTATGCGATGTTATTTGGCGATTGAGAAGGTAGCATATGTGGATGCATCGGCATCGTTTGTACGTCATGGTTCATTGACCAACTCTCAGCTGGAAATTGCGATGCTGGCTTGGTTATCAGCAACATCATCCAAGATTTGGTAAGCGACAAACTCACCTGACGGATAGAAAGTAGACTGTGGCGTAGAAGAGCCAGAGGGACAAGTAGGAACCAAAGCCGCAACATGTTCTGTGAGAAGAGACCGGTACTCTCTATCAAGATGCCTAATGATCCCAATAGCTACAACGAAGTTCAGTAAATTCTTCATTCCCGAGTTATTTAAACCTACGAACCTTTTAACAGAACATCATGTCTTGTGAGGGGACTCTCTTTGGTTATTTCTTGTATGATCTGTCGCAGTTGTTCAAAGTCTTCTGCCTCGGTTGAACGATAGAGTCGCTGTGAGAGCTTCTTGCGACTCTTGCTGAAGGTATGATTACCGCCATTGTCCATGGTAGACATGCTTGGCAGGGTAGGAGACGAAGCACTGCTCGGTACTGTGATTGATAGTCCCATACTTATACTATGCGGGGCATGACCATCCAGAGACGCCATCAACCTATTTTGGTTGCATACGGCATCTATCCCCCCCTAACCCGCACGGATTTGGGGTCACCGATCAACCGGTCAGCGGGGTGGTGGGCGTAATGTGGCCCAGAACCTATAGGAGCCCATTAGAAGTTCATTCGATAAATTTGATAACCTCACAGCCAGTCACTAGTCAGCTGATTGGCATGTACCAAGATCATTAGCATCACAGGCCAAAATTGGTCGATGAGCGCCAGTTGAATTGAAAATCGCACGGCCTTGGTGCAGGGTTCGAATTGTATCATTAGACGCGGAATGCCAGCGCTAGTCCAGGCACCGCCGACGATAGCATCACCGACCTGAGACGAACATGATCCTGAAAGCATCTCAACGATGGGCATTAGCATTGATCCACGTTCAAAGGAGAATTGAGAAAATCAGTATTCCGAGAGGAACAGACATACTTCGCTGGCACTAACTGAAACTACTTGATAGTGATTGCGCGGTCATGCAATATGATTTTTTCTGGTCCATGATGAGTGATTTTCCGCAGCAGAATCACAACTCACAGCATACAATGGCCCATGGGATGTACACAGTGAGAACCGAGGCATTGCCTTGTGCGCACATGCTGTGTGGAATTCCGGTCGGGAGCGCGTATGGAGTGTCCGGTGCACTGCCACACAGCCCTCCCACCAACTATGGCTTTAAAGCTCACCGGCAACCACGGTATACTGCACGCCGTCCATTTGGCAGTGCTTGAAGTAACTTCTGCTGCGCAGGAAGGCTGGTGCTTCTAGACATCCATACATATGAAGGCACTGCAAAACCGACATTGACCGCACTACAATAATGGAATTTACTGTGCACCACACAAACACCCGCACCGCACGGCGGCACCTGGCAAGGCCCGTTATCTACCAGGTACTCTCAGTCATGCGAATTTGAGGTGTAAAGACTGATGCACCACATTTGTGATAGCAGGTGAAGCGGTGATACTATCGGTCTAACGCATAAAGAATCACTGTCGTTTGAAGTAGAGGCCGATAGGGCAATGGAAACCTAACAATGTATTGAGACCCAGCCGTTCATGACTGAATGCAGCTCACTGATTTCGCGGGAACCTAAGACTTTGCGGTTGCTAAACTGTACCATACCTGTTATTAATGACATTAGATCAGTATATTGTTTATTTACGCATTCGGCGTGCGCACCGCATGTCTTCGGTATATTGTGACTGAACACTATTTTTCTCACAAACAAGCTTGCATGCTCAAGTTATCCGCGCTACTCTGATTATTCCATTTGAATTCCGTGACTTCTGGCTCTAACTAGTAAGCGTCTGTGCTACTGGTGTAGGCTGAAAACATGAACATGAAAATTGGCGTACCTCAGCCTGCCTGATATTTCGGAAGTAACAAAAAAAACGGGCCTGCCAATGGAATGCTAGCAGGTGGGACTGGTCGCTAGTGCTACAGCGAATCATCTTCACTCCCTAAGACATTTTGTGGGCGACTGGCACGATAATTCTGAATACGCCGGTAATGGTTCAGTTTGGGAGCATGTTGCAACTGGTAGCTGGGATCCTGGATAGTGGCTTTCGTCTCGGATTTTTCTTTCCAGTCGGACGTGTTCCTTGCTTAGGCGGCAGAGCAAACCAAATCGAGCTCATTTTGACGGAAAACACGTGAAGTCATTGACGACCAGCTACCGTTCTACCATTGAGTCTTGCGTGATCACGACTAGCCATGGTACTATGTCGTCCATCGCCATTTCTAAACACAGTGGTGGGTCCCGGAACTCGGAGTTGGGTGTGAAAACGGGTGATTCTGGGTGACCACTGATGATCCCGACCCTAACACTTTAAAGTCCTCCTCCCACTAGGACTAGCTGCTAGGGCAGAAATCTGCAGGAACAAGGAACATAACTCAATAAGCTACGTGGACATTGGAAATGAAATTTGTGACTAGTTGTTGCATCACAATCCTGTCACAACCATTTTAAACTTCGCGCCGCCATATCTGTCGTCAACCCAAAACTTTGGTGTTCCTAGGTGTTTCTGTGGCTAGGTTATCTCACCAGCAAACAGGAGTCCCGCAACAGCAGCGCATTGCATACTACAACACATCCATCATGCAGCCCAATCGATGGACAGTCGCGAGCAGTTGCCAGTCGGCAAAAGAATTGGCTACTAGGGAACGATGGGCAAGCACATTAAATGTCAGGCAATATCTGAACTACAGGGGGTATGGCAGTTACCCCACTATCTATAAGGGTAAGCTCCCTCCAAGCTAGCATAACTACTAGCTTGAAATTTGAATATCTGCAGTGTATCTAGTAGCCATTTAAACACACTTGCACACTCGCTCCTCACTTCTAGCAGCATAACTACTGGAGTATGAAACAAAAGTGACCATTGAAATGGGCGTCGCACACGCATATTCGATCATGTCAATATGCATTGCCGAATGACAGGGAAACCATGATCAATCATTTGCTGGCATTCGGGCGTCGAGCAGCGTACAAATTGTGTGGCCTGCCAGAATGCTCTCGCAAATCTTCATCGACATGTTCTCTCTCTCTCTACTCCTCTTATGCGTGCCTCTCGTTTCCAGCACGCCCCACATGCACAAGCATTATGTGAGAGCCGTCGACACTGCGCCGCTGAGTGGCCAATATGATTCTGTCAATGTGGGACAGTACTCGTTGCTGAATAATCTTTGGGGCGAGAATGGTGCTGCCTCTGGCTCTCAAACCTCCCAAATTACGTCGATGAAAGGCAGTACTATTGCCTGGAAAACGAACTGGACTTGGACTGGTGGATACGGGGTCAAGAGCTTTGCCAATATCCAGCTTAACACCGGTATCAATCAACAGCTGAGCACTATTTCCAAGATGCCTGTGAGTTCGTCGAAACCGCAGACCGCATGAGGCTAATTTTTCTGGTACCATAGTCTACTTGGCGCTGGTCTCAGTCGGACACCGGAGCAGTCGTAGCTGACGTCGCCTATGACTTGTTCACATCCGACACACCTGGCGGCTCGAATACAAACGAAATAATGATCTGGCTTGCAAACGTCAACTCTGGACCAATCGCTGCACAGTACAATGCTGCGGGTCATGCTGTCCCAATTTCGAAAAATATCTTGATCGAAGGTCACAAATGGTGCTGATTTGTATTTGCACAAATTGTCTGCTCCGTATTAATGAATTTTAGGAACTTGTACTCTGGATCAAATGGATACAACCAGGTTTACTCTTTTCTCCTGACTAGTGGTACAGTCAAGTCGTTCCAGGGCGATATTTACCCATTCCTTTCGGTAAGTCTCGGCAATCGTTATATGATCGTGAACGCGTGTGAACAGTGTTTTTTTTTTTTCGTTTCTAGCACCTTATTGATAACGAGGGCATGAGTTCGTCACAGTACCTCACCACTGCTCAGGCGGGCACAGAAGCTACATCTGGAACGGCGAAATTCACTACGTAAGTGATACTCGGACTGGCACTCTCTGAATGGGCTGAATGTGTATCATCTGCAGGTCCGCCTACAGCTTGACCATCAACTAAAGTGCGGCACAAGGACCATAAATTCTCTATGGCTGACCACCATCGAATCTAATCCTACCTTCACCACCTCACTACGCAACTCTATACCAGCTTGTGCAGGACATAAGCATTAGTACAGCACTTACAATCATTGCTACTCCATTTAAATCTTGCCTCTCACTTGCACACCCCACTCATTCTTTACCCCTTCGTTTTTCGTATAGACGGCATGCAAGTCTTGTACAGCATCGGAATTAACCTAGAATAAATAAGAAACGATTGTCTTCCGTCTATTTGGTCTGCCTAGGGGAGACTAGAACCCGTTTTGACTCAGACTCAGGATAAGTCTATCAATCCATCAACTCCCAAGATCTCATCTATTTTTCTCATTTGAACTCTATGTACAGGTGTTGAACCGTGTAGCAGCCTTATAACGGAAAGAAAGCTAAGAAACGTTCGGCATGGATGATCTAAGCAGTTACTCTACAGCTGTCCATTTCGACTTAATGCAGCCATGTAACGTATCCATTTCCCATTGCTCCAAGATGATACCTTCATCCAAGCTTCGTCCGGGCTATCGTATCGCAAAGCTAGCAAAAGACCTCCTAAGGTACAGTCTGCTAAAGATAGATTTGATCCCGTGAATAATTCGCCTGCGCCACTTCTTGCCCGCATAGATGTTGCAAGCAGGTCAAACGCGCGTTCAATTTTATTCCAGTGTTCCTCGCGATCTTTGCCCTTGAGCTCGATATCTTCCAGTTTTTTCCCAAATGTCGCTTCGGTACGCTGACGGAAGTGGATGCGATCCCGTGGGGTCTTCTTGTCGTACATGTGCATGACCGCCCACCATGACAGGTAGCAACTGTGCTGTGATGGACTGAGCAACGTGATACTCGAAGATGGCATGGAGAGAGCGGCTTGCAGGAGAACAGACTGCACGAGAAGAATCTGGGTCTGTATATGTGCGCTCGAGGTACTCGATTATAGGATTCGAGTCTGAGAGCACAGCAGGAGGGGTGAAGGTGTTATCAATTAATGCTGGGTGTGTGTATTTTGGTGTCCCGTCTGGGAGCATGCTTGTAGGTGGTATTCCGAGTGATTTGCAAACGGATTCGATGTCAGTCGTTTCGACCCATTTTGTTCCGTAGGTGAGTTCTTTGTAGTTGAGCGTAAGCCTGTGGGAAATGCTAAAGATGAAGTAATAGTGAGAGTGGTTGGCTACTATTGTGACTGACCTAACTTTCCATGTATTTGGTGAAGTAGGCACTGGGAGAACGGTTTGAATGTCCAGCAAAATGATTTTCGTCACTGCCATTCTGTAGTTGGCTCTTGGAACAAGTAGTTTGTTGAGCAACCACAGGGGTAAATTGTATTTTAGGTTAAAACTTAATTTCATACTAGGAGAGATATTCCCGCGATTGATCTGACCCAAATTTTCGTATACTACTAGAACCGTCTGCAGATTGCAGTTTGATATAATACTAATGGCGACACTTCTTCCTCCTCCGAAAAGACCAAAACTATATCACGGCGTCACAAAGCCCGAGCCCGAGCCTCTCAAAGCATCACCTAATGTCGTGGTTCAATTTGTGAATGAACATGATGGCACACCGATAGCACCTGCTGTGAACCTCCCAGCGAACATTGCGCGCGAAGGCCTTGAAGTACTCGTCAATCAGCTACGCACAAAGGTTAGACACTTTCTCTCTCTGTTTTCAGTTTACTGATTTTTGTGATCCAGGACGACGATGAGCACGTACCATTTTCCTTTCATGTTGCTCTACCTGAGGAGGCAATGAAACCAAATGCGCCAACGCGAATCGTGATATCTAAATCGATAGAAGTGGATGTTCTA
>NW_024539927.1:0-28486 GCF_016647785.1 Suillus fuscotomentosus | reverse complement strand
GCCCTCCTTCAGACATTGTCCTGGGTCTCCCCGGCCCTCGTTTTTGCAAAGCATAAAATCCTCTACCACACATCTCATCAACATCCCTCCCCATATAATTTGATTCCAACGCACCATTATACTCTTTGCAGTAAGCGCCAATGAAAAATGCAGCGGACTTCAGCGGGGCACTGGTTACACCGAGCTCCTGGGTGCGCGGAACAGAGTCCGGGAGTGGTGTTGGGTCCTTGTAGGGCTGACTGCCTGTGGCGCTGTCGCGAAAGCCGCTCATTGTCGTTGAGAACGGTCAACTTCGGAATGTGGACTTGATGTGGACGATTGCCTTTCTTGATCACGCGGAGTTTTTCAGTTTTCCGTTTTAGGTCTGCAGAAGCTTACTCTCTCCTGCACCGTACTTGCACAGCCAAGGAAGATGGTGAGTCCGCGTTACAACTGTTAACGTGGTATAACCTGCTGATGCTGTACGATGTTGCCAGCCTCCAAGAACAGCCCCAAAAGCCTACCAAATTTTGGCCAAAACACACCAAGTCACGATATTCCTAACAGTCCCCCAAACCGCAACGATTGCATTTCTTAAGGATGAGGCACTTTCTGCGCTCACATCTCGCGTCGCAACTGAGGATGACAGCTTCCCTCATGTTCAAAGCACAAGCGACTTTGAGCTGGCGCGTGCGGTAAAAGAGAAGGAGAAGACTAGGTCAGGGGTGACTTATGAGGCCCTCGAGTCAAACAAGGCTGTCAGAGGCCTCTTAACAAACTGGGAGGTACTATATTTTCAATTTAGAGATGAAGGTGAGTGTGCTATGCGAACCCTGAGATTCATTGTCCCGCTAATACTTGATCTTGATGTCTCTACCAGGCAATTTGATGCCAGTCGAAGTCACGCAGCCTTCTCTCCTCGATGACGAAGAGGAAGAGCCTCCCGTGAACAAAGGCAAACGCAAGGCGTTATCTGAATAGTCATCTTACGCCGCGTGACGTTCTGGATATTATATTGCAAAGATATACTACGAAGAGCATAGGACAAGAGTCAAATCACATTACTGCAGCCAGCATTATGACTGCCATGGGCGCGGGGTGTATGGGAGCAATGCAGCAGCTACCCGTCGGCCCTCTTCCGCGAGCAAGTTATACGTCGAGCACGCATTTCTCTGGAAGTAGGAGGAATCATTGAGATTAGCACTACATTCGCAGCGTATAGGCAGTAGACACCTCACTGTATCCATAATGTCAAGTTGTATTCCCATTTCTTTCAGGTAGCCTCTTATACTCGGAGGTGGAAGCTCCATCCGTCTCCCAGTGCCAAACACCAATATTTCTACTTCGTGTTCAGTCCTGCCCGGTCAGTAAATTGGAAGTCTCCGAACACACCTGGTTTTGGGACAGCAGTCTCAAATACACTCAAATGCTCGCGACCCCAGCCATTCCAAAGATGCGAGGGAACGTTCCACAAAAAAACCTTACCGTCCAGGAAGATGCATGCAGATGGAAGGATAAGCCCGTCTGCTAGCTGGATACCTGCCGATGTTATGGAATTAACTTGCACGGGGGGTGGAATATCCCCTGCAAGCATGTTTGTGAACACCGTTGGACGGTCAACATGCCGAATTGCAGTCGTATGTAAGGCGCGTCGTGACAGTGAGGAGCGAAAGCGATGTATAATGAATGTAGACATCGTGGAAGTAATACAAACGAAGGAGGGCTGATTCGCAGAAGTCAAACAATAAGCAATAATAATCATTTTCCGAGCTTATAGATGGATCTACGATGAGCAGAACAATTCCGAATGTACCTGTGTTCTAGCAACCCATTGAAATATCAGATGCTGTACCAGTAATAATTCATGCGCACAAAACTCATGGGTACACTCCCATATCAGACGCAGAACAGAGCAATATCGCCGACGACGGCGCATGATGGTGGAGAGTAGGGAATAATATGCTAATGAAAAGGTCCATGCATGCAGTCATCAACGAGCCAATAAATCCATTTTGAATCTGCTGATCCACCAGCCCCCGAGTCGCCGCATTACGCACCAAAATCTCCATATCCACTTATGACCCCTCGACCCTGGTCACAACGTCCTCCACCTTGCTCTCATCTCCTCCTTCCTCAATCTCACCTTCCAATCCTTCCTCAGCACACCGCTTGCAAGAGCACGCAAACCGCCATCCCCTCGCGAGCTCCATGCGACGACGCCGGCGTGCTACCTCGGGTGTCTCCTCAGAGTGCTGCAATACGTCCACATACGCGACAGTGATCTCATCGCCTTTTTGAAGTGCACGAGTGGCCATAAGTTGCAGCTGTGCAGTGCCAGTTGGGAAGACGGGCTTAGCGGAGGGTGCGCAATTATGCGAGATCTGGGGGTCGATGTAATGAGAAAAGATGGATCGAAGAACTAGGAACTCACATAGGATGATACTGCGTAGAAACCCGTGCCGATCTGCTTAGAGGTACCGCAGGGGGTGCGTGTTTTCTCGGCGTTCTCAGGGCGAGCAGCTGTGTCAGGCTACATCGTGATGTAAGAACATAGCATTCTCAAAATGCAAAATAAATTCACCTTATCCTCCCTTCCTTCACCGAAGTATACCCCATACGAGTTATACGACATCTTCCCGATAAAGGTTGCATGTCTATCCTCCGTAAGGAATTGTTCAAGTCCGGGGAGCGCAGTCTGCAACACATCCTTCAAGACGCGAGTCTCGTGATCTGCGGGATTCACCTCGAGATATCTTAGACGCTCGAGGTGATCGTACAGCGAGTACTCTCCGCCATCTGTCAGCACCGGCTCGGAAGCGACGCCAGGCAATATTCCGCGGGGTAACATCTTAGCAGTCTCCGCGCTGACCTGTCGCGCAACGAATCGCGCCACAAGCTCTGGTGCAGCCCTTTTGGTCTGTATGAGATACTCGACGAACGCTTTTTGGGCATTTTCTCGCTCCTCACGTTGCGCGCCTTTCATTTCGGGCGCTATGGCAGCAGGTAAAGGCGACTCGAGCGTGAAGAGCAGAGTCTGCGAATGCGCGTTGTGTTGGGTCTGGCAATCAGATGAGCAGTAAACACTGTGGAGGCGATCCGATTCTGGACGGATGGGATCGTTTTGGATCTGGCGCAAGCAATAGCTACAGTGTGTGCCTTTCCCTTGAAGATCGGCATCGAGAACGGCCACGATTGGATCTTCCTGTGGAGGAGATCAGGAAGAATCCAGGAGACATGGGACAGGCGATTTACCTGGTAGATGACTTCACCAGCCTCGAAGTCTTTTGTCACGACAAGGACTTTCTTCGACATGGTTGCGCCCTTGCCGTCAGGGACATTGATAGTCTCAACTGCGACATTCATTGCCTTCGGCGGGAAGAACGTATAATATCCTATCCCAACTTCAGTCCTGCATAAGAAACACGCACCCAAGCAGCGTACCTTCAACTCGGTCTTTGACCTAACGGTGACGACCAAAACATGAAACAAAATTCATAATCAGATACCATTGAAACAACCAAGAAAGAGATAGATATGCAATTTGACAGATTAGGGGTTAGGGTGCAGGCTACAGGGCTAGCATATCCGTGTTTCGCAGTCATAGTCACAGGGCAGGCGTTTGACTGCCCTAGTCTGTGACCTTGACCCACTCTTGTGAGGATGTTTCCGAGGGTGGGCCCCGTGAGGGACTCGATTCGTCCTCCCCATCAGACAGCGGTCCAATTTTCCCCTCTGCCAGTGAATGATCATTACTCACGTCCAAATTAGTAAGTTCCATCACAAGCTATGATGGCCAGGTCAGCACAACCAATAGTCATCATAAAACAGACGTACCTGGAAAACGGGTGGAGGAACAGTCTTCTCGTAAATCACAACCAGCTCCACGGGTGATGGATACACACGCAACGCGCGGTAGAAACACATCGCAGCAGAAAGGTGGTAGACAGGACCTTGAAAACCAATCAAGCAGAAATCCTTCCAAAAACGAAACTGCTAAGTACCTTTCGCACATAGTTGTTCACCTATCCCAACTTGCTTCATGAAATACTGTTCCTTTTCCTCTGGCCCAGCTGGTACTTCTTCGTTGCGTACGCTCTCCAACGCGCTCCGCAAGTCATTTGCGTCCACTCCTTCGGTTGCAGTCTGAGCAGATTCAGACGGTGTCTGGCTCTGGCTCTGCTTGACACGCTTTTTTTCTTTCCCTGAAACCCTATGTCAGCTGCGTGACAGAACATTCTGTTGGTGAAAACTTACGGAGTTGTTTGCGGAAGTTGGCGTCGGTTCTCCGCTTGTAGTCGAAGTACACGGCGTATGCGAGGACGCCGCCAACTGCGACGCTTGCAACGGTCATTATTGTAGTAGACCTGTTCATTTTGTGCAAGAAGAAGAGAACAGAAAAGATTCGAACGTTTCACTGGACCAATTAGCAAGAGGAATTTCGGAAAATGAATTATGTCAGCGACCCCTACGCGTTCAATTCAATTCAAGTACACATTCATTGACGTTCGTGAGTTGTCGTGAGTATGTGTACTAAATATTACAGGCACAGCGATCATAAATAGTTGGAATATACAAATTTACAAGGCGACATGCTCAGATGCCTCATCGACCCTTCTCCCAATCGGCAGGCAAGTCACATTTACAAACATGCCTCCGGGGTACCCGAGTCCCTGGAGCCCTGCAAGTTGCTCCATGCATAGCATCATGCGCCAATTCATTCGGGCACTCGTATTTCACGTGCATTCGCCCAAGAGAGAATGTATCGTTGGCTTGTTCGTGCACAGATTTCTTGAAGTCTGGGAGCCGAGGGTGAGAGCATTCAATGGCAATCTTGCCAGAGTCGACAGATTGGAGCGGTGTGTTGCCCAGGCAAGCTTTGAACATGGCTAGTTGGACGTGAGTAAGTGCACGCCAGTAGAGTTTGATCGTAGACTTACAATCATATCCCCGATTCTCTAACTTCTGCCAGTCAATACAGGTGAAGAATGGGTGACTGCGAATTGACTCCCACTCGGGTCTCATGGCATGGTGTTTCGGAAAGAAAATCTGATGAGGGGTTAAGTCAACCTCGACGACTCAAAGATGTAGAGACATACAGAATAAAGAAGATCCTTGGCATCCTTATCTTGGATGAGATCTATTTCATCGTTCGGTCTTATGAAGGTCAGCCGGCTGTAACCCCCGGGTATCTTGTGGTCATTGCCAAATTTATGTGTTCCGTCGCTAAAATGATATATAGAGTACCAGTGCTTGGGAGTTGAGTAAGCTTTAATGCCAGGGCGATCTGGGACCACAAAGGATTGCTCACCCCGCCGTTTATTAGTAAAAGCTCCAGTAAAATGGTACCATAAGTCCAGGTATCCGTCTTGAAGTTATATCGCTGGTTTCCCTCGACTCGCTCTGGAGGAAGGTAACCCTTGGTACCCGATACACCGTGCATGTGCTCGTCGTGAAATTGCTGATAGGTCAGTTTGCGATCCAGGACTTCAGCATTGCCAAAATCTGCAATGCATACGTGGCCGGACGGAGTTACAAGCACGTTTTCCATCTTCAAGTCCATATGTACGACGCGCAGCTTGTGAAGATGCTGGAGGGCGAGAAGCTTCAGGGGTAGCGAAGCACATTAGATCAAACTCGCATACTGAACATAGGAGATACTTACAAGCTCAGCAGCAACAAGACGCAACTGCCAATGCATGAATCCGAATTTTGCCCTAGTGCGAAGAGTCTGAGGATAGAATCTCTGGGGCACGTTCAGCATAAAGTCAGATAATGATATAATGATCAGGAAAACGCACCATCACAAAGTAAAAATTATCTTCGTCCTCAAAGGCATGCAACAAGGGAGTCAAAAATGGGGATTGCTCTTCGGTGACGCGCTTGAATGTTTCATATTCAGCACTGATAGCTGCCGCTGCTGCCTCAGAGCCTTCGAGCAGTTGTTGCATAGTCGGCCGTTTGTCTTTGGTGCAGTGAACAAATTGTGCAAGCAACCCAGCCTTGTCGATCACCTTGATGGCGACCTCCTCTGTTTGGTCTTTGATAGCGTACCAGACATAACCGAATCCTCCACTGCCGACCTGTGCCGTGGCGATGTACTTATGACTACCTGCCTGAATGGAATAGGCAATATTCCCATCGTTCGAAATCCTCTCAACGATCACACTGGCCTGTTTTGCCTTAGGTGTCGGCGACGACTGAAAATTCGAGGCACTGGGTCCAAGAGTTGGGAACATATCGCCGAGGTTTAGCTCGGTATTGCCTCGCGTAAGTCGTAGTGATGCATCGTTATCAAGGTTCCGCTTGGCAACATCCTGTAATAAGTCGGAGGGAGATCCCTGCTGTGTAATTTGTACAGATGATGCACATAAGTGCCCAGCTTGGACTCCTGGCTTCCTATCTGCGGGAAGCTTTAGACCAGGTGGGCATCGCAGTGGTTCATGGGGGGTAGACGACGATGATCGATCACATTGAAGTTGTGGAATTAGAGGATCGTATCGATGTGGATCTAGGCATGATTTATAGGAGGAAGCGTGAGTAGCAGACAATAGCGATTGGCCAAGGGGAGAACGTGGAAACACATAGTCGTATTGCTGTGAGCCCAGGCGTTCTTTCTGAGAGGAAGGTTCATCGGGAATAGTAGAGGCCATCGACGGTACGCCAGTTTCAGCGGTAGGTCCGACAGAGGGTCCTGCGATGTAAATGAGTGATTTTGCGCCAGCGCATTTTTGGGGCGTCTCAATGTCCTTGCTCTCGATGGTCTGCATGGTCCGAGCCAAAACTGGGGTCGTGACGGTAAATTCAGAAAGTGGAGAATGGATAGGTGTCACAAGCGCCATGACCTCAACCGGTGTTATGCATTGAATATCACTGTCTCGAGTGATGCCCGTCAGGGAGGTAGATCGATTTAAGGCAGCCATGTTCGAGGGTTGTTGCTCATCTGGAAACTCAACAGTAAGCATCCGTATTGCACCGATGAAAGACACCTCTCCAAGGCTATCGATGGTTTACATACCTTGAGGGCACGTCGTGCCGAGTCCAGAGAAATTTAGTCCCTGTGCGGAAGAAAGAGCAGAATCAGGAAGCATATCGACCATCTCCGTCGACTGCGTGGGAGTCGTTTTGATGTTAGATACAACTGCAGAATTTGACGGAGAAGGCTCGAGAAGAAGTGCGGAGCCCTGGGCGGTGTGCACATGTCCTTCATAACTTGTTCCAATAGTAGGTAAAACTTGACTTTGTTGGATTGACATGTGGGCGCCATCGGCAGTGGGGGACAAAACTACATGAAAGCGAAGGTTTACATTGATAGGAAAAAATGCTTGGGTAGCCGGAGACCGTTCAATTAGGGATGAGACATTTGATGCAGGGGCAGGCGTTGCAGCAGTAGCGACATCCAATGCGGAGGCAGATCCAGACGTCTTGAAACGTTTGAAGATGCGAGCAAGCAGATGTTTGAGGGCCATTGATAAGTGCGGGCGGTATTATGATGATATGTGAGCTATGACCGGGTCCTGGAAAGACCAGACGTTAAATAGAGCTCAGACATATTCTGTGCCACCACAAATACTGGATTACTGATGTAGATGTGGCCAAAACTTGGGAAGGGACCACAACGCTTTGGCTCATCCCAAAGCAAGCGGAGACAATTGCGGGGTCCACAGCTGATCGCCGAGGGCATAGCTAACCACATATCTTACGTAATATGATATCGATGTGAAAGGTTTTGCTTTGCCCAAGCTTTGCCTTGAGCGTAAAGCTTTAAAGATGTATGCAGTGCGGAACCAAAGCAACACGTAGTAGTATCGATGAGAAGGAATCCTGAATAGTGTCGTTAAATGCCCCTGGTGCACCAAATTGAGAGAGTTTTGTCATAGCACCATGATCCAGATTAATACTACCCGAGGGTTATCGTCAGAAGAGCGCTTGGACCTTCTTGATACCACAACAAAAGAGTTAAAAGTCATGAACGTAGTCGAAGCTCGTCAGTAAGGTAGCTCAGCAATGAAGGAGTTGGGAGCAACTTGAGCCGGAAAGGTCCGTGGCGCCTTTGGGTGTTGTTCTCACGGGCGTGCACGCTCTGGTTGGTCGAAGGGAGCTCATACCAAAACATTCCCCAAGGCAAGGCATTGGCATTTCTGTAGGGAAATACCACAGCGCCGAGAGGACAACATACAAAACCAATTTATTGGTCATGAGCGGCCTGGAGGTTGTCAGTCAATCCAAGTCTACGACGTCTGGCGACAACGAAGGACAACATCATAATTTACCATCACAGGCTACGCATCTTTTCCACCAAGAGGATTCACATCAGCCTCCTCTTTCACTGGATTTTTCTGGGCTTTCTGGAACGGAGGATGGACTAGGAAATCATGTTGTCAATCATATTGACCTCCATGACCCACGGAGTTCGCTTATAGGTGACCTTCACCGGGTGGGAGACCATCCTAAACTTGACGAAATGACAATGCTCGAGGCTGTGAATCCTTCTGATACACACGAGGACACACAGGAAAGTCGAGACACAGAGCCTGATATTAAGCGTGTCAAGGTGAGCCATGCATATATCATCCATCACCCTTCTGCATGTCGGCATCTTGCATCTCGTCCTTGTATGGTTTGTCAACTATGCCAGGAATGGGTCGTTTCAACAACGTGGCGTACCTTGGCGCAGACCAACTTGCTACGCACCAGCAAGAGTGCCGACGCTCTTGCTCGTTCTTCCGTGCCTGTCTTGTTTTCATGAGTTCATTAAGGGCCAACTCTGACCGTCGTTTGCCACGTTCTACAAAGGTTTACAAACTTATTGGCTCACAATGGGCTGACCAAGGGACCGCTTTTTGTTATGGACAATTCGAGAACGAGACCAACCAGGCTTTCCTTATCGCTCGCTCAGAAGTCCATTTCGACAAACTCATTCTGACTACTCGCATCCGCACCACTGACGTCTATCAACGCCAACAAGGTCCGTTTGGTATATATATTTGCAAGGATCTGCTGATACCTACTCACGCGACCACCAGATACGTTGATTGTCTGGACGGAACCGGACGGTGCAGATTATGCCTTGAGCTTCCAGGACGCAGAAGGGTGTGCAGAGGTGTGGAATTTCATCATTGAGGTCCAGCGTCACATGAATGTTGTTGGTATGTACAACCCTTGACCCTATGCCGCGCTGCTTCTATTCTGGTCCCCTGCCTCTTGCACTATCTCACCTACACGCCTCCAGGAGAAAGTAGTGTTGGCGGTTCATCATCTCCCCGAAGCGACCACTCTACGACAGCAGCGATTATCCGCTCGGGCCACTTGCCTCAACCAGAACTTGGGAATATTCCCGATATTGAACGTGCCATTAAAACACTGGTGCGTGGACAGGCGATTAGGGAGAGAATATGCGAGTATATTCTGCGCGAGGTCCGTCGTCAGATCATCAAATTCCTCACGATGGACCGCTAAGCTTTGAGCAGGAATATATTGCGAAGATGATAGAAGTCTTCAAGCTGGCAGAGGACTTAGAGAACGCCGAGAATCTCCATGCACTGTGCAGTCTCATGCAAACCATATGTGCGTTTGTCTGCCGCCCGTGACGAATTTTTGTTGACGATATTTTGTAGTAGTAATGATTCATGATCATGGACTATACGAGCATATCCTCGATGACAGTGTGTTCTTTGGCGCTGTAGGCATGCTTGAATGTATGTTGCTTGTTATTGCTGCACGATGTGCATTAAACTCAATCTGACTTCCTCAAAGATGACCCGGAGTTCCCAAATCACAAAGCGAACTACCGGGAGTTTCTCCACGTAACCTCTAAATTTCACCAACCTATTCCCATACAGGACATCATGATTCAGAAGAAAATCCACCACACTTATCGCTTACAGTTCCTCAAAGATGTCGTTCTTGCGCGCGCTCTCGACGACTCCACCTTTAATGTCCTCAACTCCTGCATTATCTTCAATCAAATCGACATAATTAACCATGTCCAGCAGGACACCATGTTTCTCCGCGAAATATTGTCGCTATATGTGAACGAGGAGGTTTTAACGGGAGGGAAAGACAAGGATGAGAAGCGCGAGGAGATGGATGTTGACGGCAAACCCAACGGCGCTCGTACGAATGGCTCTACATCAACCCCAAGGCCTTTCTCATTCGGCCCACCAGATAATCTCTCGGAGCATGAGTTGGCCCTCCGTAGAGAGGTATTGGTGCTCATACAGCAGCTTTGCGTCATGGGTAAAAATGTGCCGCTTGCTGCTCGTATCTCCCTCTTTCGATCCCTTGTCAACCGGGGTATCCTATTCGCTGTTCAGTGGGCGTTCTCACTTTCAGAGAATGACCCAGAAGCGAAAACAACAATCAGCATTGCGGGTGAAGTGATGTCTGCGCTGCTCGATCACGATTTAAATGGTGTTCGAAATCACATCACCAAGCAAGCCTCAGCTATTGAGAGGGAGAGTAAGGAGGGACGGCCGATGGGAGAGCAAGCTGAGACGCTTTTACGAATAATGTGCAAAGTATTGACACATACTCGGGATTTGGCGTTGCAGTGTCAGGTCGGAGATGCCCTGAAGACCATGCTGGATGTCTCTCCCAAGGATGGTCCTGATTTGACACCCGTAAGCATTGTCTGATTTACGTATTGTAACTATCTCACAGCGGTTTCAGGCTGGTTTGAACGTCAAGTTACTTCGTCCGAAAGACGACCCAGGAACTGAGAAGTTTCTCGATTACTTCTACAAGAGATGTATAGAACTCCTATTCAAACCATTCCACGACATCCCTGATTTCAAGACCCAGACTGGTTCGTTTCTGCCTGACGCTTGAATAATATTTTGTAACTGAGTTGTTGATCGCAGAGCCAGTGCTGAAGCTTTCACGCGAGAAGACTAACCTTTACCTATACTTATGCGACTTAGTATGCAACTTTGCTCAACAGCATGGCTTCCGCATTCACTTTTCCATGCTTTCCTCCCACATTTCTGCCCGTATGGCCTCATTCCTAAAAGCCCGGGACAAACACTTACGTCTTGGTACATCTCGTTCATATTGTGTAGTATTTATACTGACTGAAGAGCGCAGCTGCCTTTCGCTTTTTCCGAATATGCCTCAAGGTCAACAACCCAAATTTCATGATTCACCTTATGAAACTAGACGTATTCAAACCGATCCTGGATCTGACGATACAGGAGTCTCGGCGAGATAGTTTACTAAGTGCCTCATGTCAGGAGTTCTTCGAACATATGCGTCGTGTGCGTCATTTCCTCGTTCCTTGTCCGTTTAACTGATTATGTTGTATAGGAAAATATTAAAGACCCAATTAATTACTGCATGACAAAGCATGAATCATTGGTACGACAACTGGCCGCATCGCCACTCAGTGGTCACAGGTTCATGTCTTTCATTCGGCGGTGGGAGATCAACATCGAACCTCCTCCCAAAGAGGAGTCGCAACCGGTCAAGTACGTACTTATTGTCTGACGTACAGGCCGTTGCTCATTCTCGTCATAGGAGTCTTCGAGATCCCCGACATATGGGGCGAAATGTCGATGCCGAAGAAGAAGATTATTTCAATGCTGAGGATGAAGAAAGCGATAACCATGCGCCCTCCGTCTCTCCCCAAGTTGGCAGTCGTGATCCATATGACGAAAACCCTCCATTTATCTCTCCTCATTTACGCGGGCGCTCGTCATCACCCGTGCATACTGCATTGAAACGAAAGCGACGTGGTGCTATGGTTGGGAAAGGCTTTCGTCCACAAACACTTACACTTCCTCGCACTCCGCCCTTGAAATCTCTAGTGGATTATCGTGACGAAGATGAGGAAGAAATCGGCCCACCCTCGCCCAAAGTACCCTCGGGACCAATATCCAAAGCCGCTACGACAGCCAGCCAACGCAGCTCACCCCTTTCACCTGCTGCGGACATACCACCCAGTCCTAGAATATCTCATCGACAAATTTCTTCACGCCCGCCCCCACTTCCTCGGCGGTCCTCTTTGGATGAAGAGGACAACCTCTTGGAGTCTCTACTCCGTTCTAAATCCATTGCCCCATCTCCTTCAAACGCGCCTTCAAAGGCATCATCCAAGCTTTCGATGCTGCCGATACGGCTTGGCGACAAGCGGAGAAGAGATGATGATGATGAGCAACTAGACCTTTTGGCTAATAAGCCAAAACGAGCTGATCTAGGCTCACGGAAGGAGCCTGAGCCTTCGGGGGGTAGAACAAATGCGGTGAAGCCTGGGGAGGATCCACCAAAAAAGTTCAAGCTTGCATTACGAGGTATCGTGACTGCAGCGCCGCAACCCTCGACACCTGTACCTTCAGAACCTGGTGCAAAAGACGGGGATACTGGTTAGCTAGTTGTCTTCCCCTTGTTCATAGACCGTACATTCGTTAATTTTATTTGAGGGAACGCGAAATAAACTGAGCGCAAACGAGGCTACATAAAGTCTAGAAAACACGGGACATGCTATAGCCTATTAGAATGCTTTGGGCTCATCGAGCGCCTCAAACGATATCCCAGACCTCGATCCTCTTCATCCATCTGTGAGCGACACGTACGGGCCGCTTGCAAACCATTCGACCTGTGCAGCCGTCGAACAGTATATCTCTTGCCGAAATACCATCGACCGGAAGTGGACATGGAACCACGCGTATTGTTGCCCGTGCCCTTCTAGCAGCTTGTGCCTCTTCCAAGGTATCCTCGTCACCGGACGCAAAGTCGGTGTATCGTAGAGATGCTGCGGTAGTTCGTACCAGCGATGTGATCTCCCGACGCTTCTTCAATCTCTCCCCCGTTCCCTCCCCAAGCATGACGGAGATGAACTCGGCTTCAGGAGGTTGTGGCGAACGAACGCTCAGTGCAGGTCGTACGCGGAACCTAGGTATTAATGATGTTTCTGTGACTTCTTCAGGATAGAAAACGAAGCCCTTTGTTGAGCCATTGAATGAAGAGTCCATGACTACTGTAGGCGGGGAGGGATCCGTAGGATGTATATGTGAGCCCAATATCCTAGTGGCGATGCCCCCGCTGGAGAGACTATCCCGGGGTAGTAAAGTCAGTCGCACGAGACCAAGGAATGTTTTGTGGTCATCCGTGCGATTGTGGAACGAGGCGGTGATTGTGACGCCTTCGTCGTCGTGATAGCTGCCTTCGCCACTGGCGGCAGAACGAGAATAAGGAAACATGGGGTCGTGAACAATGACTACATTGGATAGCTTGCTACCGACGACACCCTCGTGGCTACGTTGCAGGCGACCTGCAGACGTATTTGGATTAAGATCGTTAGCCGAACCCTGCAGTTTGCACTCGTTGGGTTGGGATGGAGGGATTTCATATGCTTCGACCAACGTGTGAGTCGATGACGCGCGCAGCAGCAGCAAGTGCGAGGTGCACGAAAGCATAGACTCGACTGGGCTCGGTGAAGCAGCATCCTGACAGACTAGTAATCAGCTAAACTGCGCACAGGCATGGACATGTGCATTACATCGTGCGTCACAGTAAATGTTGTGAACGTTTCAATGTCAAGGCAGAGAATGTGGTCACTCTTGGGTCCTGGGCTCCTGAAAGTACCACCTCGCGCGTACTTGATGGCAATTAACCTCGGACCAAGCGAAACCTCTCGAAGACTAGATAAATGCATGTCATGCCTTGTAAAAACATCTTGAAGTACGACGTGTGGCTGAGAGCCTTTCGAGCTGATATGGAATTGAAACACCTTCCTGTATCAAAACCAACATTAAATTTCACCGACATGGAACAGAAAGGAGCGACAGACAATGCAAAAAAATTCTCCACCAAAATTACAAATGCAACACGTTCTCCGTTCGTTCGCGTGCTTTGGACGCAACGGAGGTCAAAAATCATGCCGGAAGTCGTGTACAACACAGTCGAATGTTTAGCATAGAGCTGCAGGGGTGCTTCTTCGGCTGGGTCATTTCCTTTGTCTGCATCCAGGTCAAAGCACCTGACAGGTGCCTCTGAAGAGCAGATGCTGGTGACAATCAACCAACGGCTGAAAATGAGGCCGTAAGGGGTGTGATTCCCGGTAGCATCTGGATAGAGCTCGACCGTTCTTCTGCGAGCGACTCCAGGGAGTGGAAGTTCTTTGTTGCCGAAATTCAGTGCTCGGGAATTATATCTCTTATTGTCCATGGTCATCTTCCCATCTCGTGGGCCATTTGAGCACCAGCGATCGAATTTCTCACTTGAAGTTAGCCACGACTGAAGATAGCTTGCGGAGTTGGTGGACAATAATGCGGGAATACGTGGACGTGAGGAAGTACGGTATATATTAAACCAGGTTGCGTCGCGAAGCACGGCTGACTTGAGTGTCTTGGACACCTTGTATATTTCTGTCAATCGAAGGCACCGGTGACAGAATGCAAAACAAAATCATACCCTTTGCAACCTCACGATTTCCGTTACTGATAGGTAGCTGAAAATATGGTAGAGTATATCTTCTGGTAGAGTTTCAAATGAGATAACAGCTTGAATCATCTCGAAAGAAGAGCATGACAGCTGTTTGCCGCTCGGTCGGAAGGCCTTGCGCACTGAGGAGATGGAGATGTGCATGATGATGTTCACATGAAACAGTGTTGTTGCGAGTTGTGGCAACAAGGCCTTCTCATGCGTCGAGCGTGAGTGTCGATACGCAGTAAGCACCGCATGGAGAGCACGACTCGTGTTCTAGACGTCCAGCTTCCGGATCAAAGTTGTGCTAGAAATGGCTTGGATCCATAAATCGTGGCATTCTGCGGCTGTGAACTCGGTTTCGAGCTGTGGTTACTTCCTTCCCTAAATCTTGAAGGAGCCTGGGTGAGGAACAGTTCGCTGAGTTTCATGTCTATGGAAATTTTGAATCTGCTGGAGTGACATCAAAACGTACGCTTCAAATGACCCTCGAAACGTGGGTGGGAAAAGAAACACTGGGTCCGACATTGAATCTGCTACTGTCAAAATCACTGTATATTCGCAATACGGACGTACAACGTTGCAGTGAACGGAGAACTTGATCTATGAAAAATAAATGAAGGCATCTATATACGTGGATCATGGACCGTTATCGTAGAAAATTCGAAATCAACGGGTCTCTTGTCCGAATTAGATATTCAGGTCACAAGCACTGGTACAAGGGTATGCGAGCGACCATGGTGGCAGTGGGTTGATAACGTAGATACCTCTCAAGTGGACATGTCGCAATCACGATTGCGATGCCTTCACTTCTGGGAAGGGAGGCCGTAGCATCAGCGGCTGTACATTGCACGATTGCACCGCAGATCTCTGTTACTGGGTTCATTGTCACGGTGCTCGTGTAGCGGAGATGACAGGCCTCGACTGCCTCGGTTGCGGAGAGAAGTCCGTGATGTATAGGATCGCATCGTACCTCTGTGGTGTAGTGAAGTCGCTCGTGGGGATAGTCGACCTCTAGCATTGCAGCAAGACCAATGAATTCACCGTGGAGTCGCTATTAATGCAATACATTCACCAGTAAAGTAATCCGTGTGCGCCTGAGCGCACCGGAATCGGAGATCTCCACCAGTGAAGTTTCAACCTCTGAAAGGCTTATTTTCGTCGTAACCAGTAGTCGTAACATAGATCACGATGCTATATCGGTATGCTTTGAAGAATTGAGCCCAAGATAAGCAACACATGAACTCACGATCCACCACCAGACGATGACGATGAAGACGACGACGACCTTGGAACCATGTGGTGAATAATTCAAATTGACCGTATACTTCACACCAGTGGTCGTTTATTGGCAATTTGGCACCGCTCTGCACAAAGCTACCAGCTACGCCATGGAGCTTTCCAGGCAAGCCATACAAATTGTAAATCCGTAGTGTCGGAGTAAGCCAGCCTGAGAGACCCGTGCCGGTCATCCTAAGTAGAATCATTGGAGCCAACTAGTAAAAAGGGGTTAAACCTTCGCACTTCATTGTCGCAAGTCTGACCAAGTTTGAAATTCCCATGAAAGGGATTTCATTCGAGCCTAGTCCTTGCCTGAACCAAAGTATTCTCCCTCCTTGAGATCAGCGCTCGCTCATTCCCGGCAACTACTTACACTTCCTGCACCACATTTCACAGTGTTTCCCCTGTTTCTGAAGTGTTGGTTATTGCGTTGGTTATTCCTCCAGGATATCCGCCCGTAGATGGCGGTCGGTACGTCATTCCGATGCGGTGCGGCAGTCGGGGGAAATGCTGGGACATGTCGAGCATGCAGGGGTAGCGATAAATGACCCCGCGTTTTTGACAGTTCCAAACGTTCGAGTCCTTGGTCGACAACCTTGGGATTGGAAATTATCATATCCGATGAAACGATCAGTCACCGAAATATTTACTTGCGGCGGCTGACAATACTATTGCATCGCAGTAAAAAATGCGGGGAACTTGAAGGCCAACGAGCCGCATAAACTTGCAATAATCTGTGCTGCCCAATAGCAGAACGAACTCACCTTCGTGCGGATGGCCCGAGAATTTCAAAACACTTACCTACGGAGACAGGGATGAAATTTTAGACACAGGCAGCGAAAAACCTGCACAATTGGCCAGCTGTGCCTGCATGCACCTAAAAGTTTTGTGCCCACATTAATTACCGTGAACGACCGTAAGCCCGGAACCTCCTGGCTCTTCCTGGTCATGGGTAAAAATAGGGGAGGTTCGCGTTACCAGGTGACCCATTGGCTCGGATGTTCCTCTGCTGGGTAAGATCAGATTTAAAATTATTGTCAGGAGCACTGCAAACTCATCTGTCCTTCGTCTTCCAGGGCTACTATTTCTTTCATCGGACCATTGGTTCTCGTGGCTCATTTCCAGCGAGCATAAACGCGAGCCTCGGTCCGTATGACGACCCGAGCGTCGCTACAGGCACAAGGTAATAAGTCCAGTTTCAATTTAGAGCTTGATGTTCAGTAATGGTATGGTGGACGTGGCATGAAAGCAAAACATCATTATATTCACCCGCACGTCAAAGAAAATCAAAATCTTATAGCTTGCGTCTCGACGTTGGTAAGATATAATATGTTACAGTGAAATTATGGTTGACGATTCATATATGTGATCGTCCATGCAATCAACTACCGACCGTGCGTGACCAGTTATCTGGAACATCCTAGCCTCAACAGTTAGTCCTATCAACGCTCGTCCAAATTTATGGTATTTCTCCTCTTTAAACCCGCATCCGTGAAGATTCAAATTCAGGTCATCCCAAGACAATCGAGCCGACAAAAATTCGTCTCGCCAGGTCCTTCATCGCAGAACTTCTACGGCGGAGACCACCAACTTGCACACGCTGTCAAGCAAGACTGGCTGGGAATCGGGAAAAACGCTGGCCTCGGCCCTGCATAACTACCGGAGCCCATGGACGTTGAATATTGTTTCAGTTTGCTGAATTCTTAATTAACGGTGGCACTTCGTTTGGCAGATCTTGACGAGGAACTGACTTTCGATTCCATTCGAGCGGGCCGGGAGTGGACCGGCGTGGACGGGTTGTCACCAACCCTCCCTGAGTCCACGTGTGATTTTCTAGTGTGTGGGGACATACCGAGTCTCTACTGTGCGACCGAGGCGAACCTACCAGGAGCACACACAAGTGTAAGAATACGACGACCGACCCTGACAAGAGTGACATTGACAAGACACGTGAGCCCTCGAAGCGTCGTCTGAGAATGCATCCGACGAGAAGAGCAGAATTCGGAAGAACAAAGTGCTTCGCTGGCAGAAAATTTCAATTGGGGATGCTATTAGGGCGGTTCCGGCGTGTCACGCCCCCACTCAAAGCGATGGTATGGCGGCCGGTCACACGAATGTTTCGAAGGTACGATGAACGTTAACTTCAAACTTGCTGTCTCAGCGCTTGCACAGCCGAGGAATAATGGAGCATTACTCGGATTCCACTGTTGCCACGTAGTTTGTACGTATTGCGCCTGATCACCCCGTTTTTAGCGCTCTTGGGGCTGTCTTTGAGCTTTCTAATTGATGAGAACTGAATAGAATAACGTTGCCTTTCATGACGCTAGAGGTACATTTCAAGGAACGTTTCACTTACATTATGGCTAAGCGTCCATTCTTGGTGCTTCTCGCGCGCCTCATGTTCGCCGCACCTGGGCGGTCAAGGAGTCGAGATTGAATAGGAATATGACGCTTGTAGTTCGACGCAAAGGGGATGAGTGGGTTTCCTAGCGAGCGTGTGCCTCCCGAAGCAGCAGGTTAATGAAGGGGCGTGTCCAGCGTGGTCACCTCAAGAACGTTATCAATTTACAGCAATTTACCTCTCCAGGCTAACTTAGTCCTCGTCGTTGCTAACGCGGTTGAGTCAACCTTAACTTATTGGCGGACATGAATATTTGAATGGTGCCACTCCAACAGTGTGCATAGCAAAAAATCATGTTCCTGCATCTGAAATTCGAAAAAGGTTCTAAGTAGGTATACTAACTAATAACAATGGCGTTACAAGTACACTCCCTTTCTTCTTCCATGCACATTCGGCAGTCATTCGTATTGGTGAGACGGGTATCTATCATCGAGACGACATACAAAACGCGGTATGGCTGGCAGGGTATGGTTTATGAGGCGATATGTATATGCGCAATATAGACATAGTCGACAGGGTTGGATGCGAGGCGGGAAATATAGGATACAGGATATATGTCGGGATATAGATACCGTTTTGCCCGCGTCTTTGTCGGTCGCCGTTTTGCGACGACGTGAATAATTAAATAGGCCGTGGAAATCGAGCTCAAGATGACGATGTGCGAATTGAGTGGTAAAACCGAATAAATACCAAGATCCAAACGAGCGTGATAATCAGGGTAAGGCATGAAAAACACGTGTCTCGTGCCATCCTCTCAGGATGACGGTGGCTCGGCTGTTGCGGGTACAGGCGATGAAGTGATCATTTGAGATGACGAAATCTGCATCTGCGCGATCTGCGGCGACTTTTCAGCGGGCGCTTCCGAAGTAGAACCCTGCAGGGGAGCTAGTGATTGCGTTGGAATCTGCGGCGAAGCAAACTGCACTTGGCGTGGCTGCTCGCAGAGCCTAGGCATTGAGCCCCGACGCAACATCTCCTGTCCCTGGTACGAGACTGGAGGTTGCGGGAAGTAACCCGGGGCAGTTGCTGACTTCCTAGGCGCTTGTTGTTGAAGAGACGCGATGTCTGTCAACGGGGCGTTAGGGAGACGAATTGGACCCTGAGGGCCGGCATCGATAGGCGGGCTCTGCGAACTACGAGGAATGGGGAACGTGGCAATGGAAGGCGATGAATAGCTAGAAGGAGGGCCGGAGATAGAGCCAGGGGTAGGAGGCTGTGACGAATACACCGACACTGTGAAATTGTTGGCACGTGCTTAACAACGGGTAAGAAATAATGAAACTTACCATTATCATCCCAGTCGCTGACTGCGCCACCACTCGATGCGGTGCTCGAAACGGAGCTACGCCTTGCCATACCGAACTCTCGCGGCTCCTTCTTGATCTGGGGTGAACCAGCTAGGGGAGCAGGTTTTTGTACCTTCTTTTCGCCAGGTTTACGCGTCTTTCCACCTGCCCTTAGCTCATCGAAGCGAAGGGGACGTGGACGCAAGTGGGTACGCTCATAAAGACCACATTTATTGCAGACGATCTTTCCAGGATTGAGAGTGGAGCGGCGCCATGAAGGCGGCTCTGTGGTATGGCAATTAAAACAACGCCTCCTGAGGTACTGAGTCTCTTTGCTAGCAGCATCATCTGTGTGTTGAATTGGAACTGAAGCACCGGCTCCGGAGGGGAGGAAACCAGGGTGGTGATGACCGTGAAGAGTATGAGCTGCGAAACCCAATTGGGAAGGAACAATGAGGGGGGTGTCCTCTAGCTTAATGGACTGAGGATCGTGGGGGTGACGGGACTCAGATGGATCTGGGGACATTGAAAGCGAGTCATTGTACATGGACGGGTATTGGTCATAAAATTGGGGGTGGTGAGGTATGTGGTGCTGGGGAAAGTCATGTCTGACATAAGGGAAGGTGGCGCGACGAAGTGTATGGTGGTCGGGCTGGCGCAAGTGCATTTGCTGATGCTGTTGATGATGTTGCTGCTGCTGCTGCTGTTGTTGTTGGTGCTGCCATTCATTGTAGTGCGCATGATCGTCAATGTACGCTTCACTCTGGTATGGTTCCGGCTCGTACAACTCGCGAAGGAGGGAGCTTTGTGGCGCTGGATAATTGTTGTAGCTGGCTTGGGAAACCCAAGAATCGTTTTGGATCATTGATCCTACGTCGGATGGAAGATATGAGTCTTCCTGGAATATTGTTGGAACAGTGGGGATCGGGTGTTTAAAGTTATGAGTGGGGATGAGGTCAACGGATTGAGGAGATGGAGTACGAGGAGTTGAAGAAGACTCGGAGTAGGCGGGGGATGAGTCGGGGTATGGAGATGCGTAGGCTGCAAAATCCATGACAAGAGGATTGAAAGAAAAAAAAGTTTAGAATTGTTGAAGACAAGAATCGGTCAAGGACACTGTACGGGTAAATTATAAGAAGAAGGTCCATGCAGTGTTCAAATTTGGACTAGAGCAAAAAGCTCCTCTCCCAGATTTTGGTTACTCTTTCTTTCTAGCCCGTTCCACTATCTCGGTACTCGCGGAACATCCCGTTCAAAACAAGATTCAGATTCTTCCGGTAGATCTCTTATCGCGCCCCAAATATAATCAAATATAATGCCAACACAAACAAACAAACCGCTTCCTCCATATTACGTCCATTGAATTCCCACGCACAGCATGCAAACGCTCTCTTCACAATAAATTTGTACATTTTTAACAATTTTTAACTTGAGAGTAGCGCCCCGTCGGAACTGAGTCCTAGTCTCAATTCGTTGGCCTGTCCTGATTGGATAATGCCCTCCGTGCCGACATCGTGCCGTCTTGTGACCCCGTGTATTGTACCATTTTTACTTATTTAAGCCTATTTATCTCACGCTTCCCCTCACCCTCCGCCAGTTATTGCAAGTCAAACCCCGTCTCCCTTGAAAAGAGTGAGTTAAATGTTTCTACTTTCGCATAAGATCCAATTTAGGAAGTCTTCTTGATCCTCCGCATACGCTGCCGTAGCCTTTGAGTCATCCTGTGTTCACCTTTATTCTTCTTTTTGACAATACTACCACATACTTCACTGCCACAAAGCTCTTCCTGCCACTTACCGTACCTATTTGCGAGTGGCCGCCTGCGCAGCTCCATTCTTATTATTAGTTCTCACAGTGCTTCGTGTCTAAATATGGAACTTGCTTTGCTGCTCCTACTTCCAGTGCGACATCCTGTGGGGTGTCCCGCTTGTCGAATCCCATCCACTCCCGACGCCTTCCGGACTCCAATCGATAAATGAAATATACCCGTGGTCTAAGCTTATGATGGTTAAGCTAGGCCACCGCTCACTAGTACTGTAACCTCTCCTCGATAACCATTATCTGAACTCTCCTCCGCGGGGTCATCCACAACTTCACTTCAACTTGAAACTCCGGTATCTTACCCAACTTCCGACCTGCCCCTGTTGCGATCATCCGCATTCGCCATGATGCCATACTGTACACCGAAACTCATTCAAAGGAAGTTCGAGGTCCAATTGGATTCGGTCCAATTCAACGAACTTGTTTCGTCACCCATCATAGCCCGCTCGCATGTTGCCTCAATCCAGCATCATTCTAACGCCCTTCTTGATTCCTGTGCTAGCGCTACACCCGAAAGGACAATTGAACATCCTGCCACATGCATCTATGCTGTGTCCTCTTTATGGACCTTATGGTTCAAGTCGGAATTACAGCACTGTCACGGCATAACCCCAAAGCTTATCCATGTGATCATCTTTGCATGGGCTATGCTTGCGATGCTGTATTGCTGCACTGGCGGAGTGTAACTTTGTCGGTTTCATTCCGGGAGTCCTATGGTCCTCGGATTGGGCACTTGTGGCCCACAGTCTAGTGTCCAACGTAATAGCGCTTGTACTTTCACTTTCCCAATGAAACACAGGCTCTATTCATCTTACTGGTATCTCTAACCTCTAGCAATCCGAGTCGTCAATTGAAATTGTTCGGTTGCCTGGTTCATCCTATAACCCTGTGGAGCAATTGTACATCATAACTATGTCACAGACACAGACACAGACGCATGGTGGATCATCCCTCCATCAAGTACGGCGAATATTCAAATCCCAGAGCGCGAATCTTGCAGTATGCTTCGTTCGTTTGATCACTGATGCGGCACAGGTTGAAGAAGGTTTCCTCGACTTTGAAACATGGGTTTAGTGTGGGACATGTGTTATAATCACATCGCCCGCCCCAGAAGCACCTCCATGATTTCATCTTTCCGTTACATTAACTGTACAGCGCGGAGACGGAGATGAAAAGGCTCAAGGATTGCCATTGCCTTCCCCTCTGCAGGACGCGTGTCAGATTACGGTCCAGATGACGTATTTTTGTCTGCAGGTCTTGAACTTTGCTTGAGCGCTTTTCTTAAGCTTATCACGTTGCACATTACATTGACACCGCTGTCAAAAAAGCTATGTGTGGAGTTTGTCCACACATACGGGGTCAACGTACTGAATATAAGCGGGACGAGGCCTTATCGTCGCGCAACTTAAGTTTAAAGCCGATGAGCCACCCCATAGGTGGTTCACTAGCATAGTACTAACGGCCACAATTATCGCTCATTCATTGGCACATTCCACGATTAAATGAACGGGCAAGTCGCTAGTCTCCCCGAACCCCTGTAGATGAGCGTTTTCTAGCACAAACCCTCAGGAAACCCTTCTCCCCCATGACATGTCCTAGGCCGCCCACTTCTATCTACGTCTACCTAACTGAGTTGATTCGGGTTTTCCCGTCTAGTATGGGCGTCGGACACTCAATGTGCCTGTCTCTGTTATGGAAAGAGAGCGTATCATGTGAGTCCAGCCGAATGGTAGCTCGTTCGCTTCCTTCCAGTGCGATGGCAGCGGATGAGTGACCCACAGACTCCACAGCCCAACCTCCTATGAAGAGGGAGGGAGGAAAGGCGTCAGGGTATCATGAGGTCGCCGCAGCTCTGAATTAAGTGGCATACCCCTTTCTATTCATAACCATGGACAGGAACCATTCGCGGGTGCACAGGTACTCCGGCATTCAAAGGGTCTTATCAAGAGCACTTTGTTAGCGTGCCACCCATTTGCAAGGGCTTCTTCCTAAGCAGGATTCGATTGCGCGGCTCCGGTCATAGGATAGTAAATTACTACTTATCGAACTGGAACCACATGTCCATGTCTTCGGCAGCTCGCGATGAACGCTTCTCCTACCCAATGAGCTGCTCCTCACACCGGTAAACTCCGTACTTTTCACAGCGAACCACAGTTTTCTAGGTAAGTTCGCGTCTTTCTATCTTCAAACGAAGTCCTACGGTGATCTTGAAATTATCCGGGGGCACGCCGTGGGCACTAGCACTATGTACGTATTGGCAACAGGGCCCAGGGAATGTGGGCACTCGTGCACTGTGGTACATTTCTGGTCTGGGTGATCCGTTTATGCCTGTGCGAATGTTTCTGGATTTCCTCCCTGGCGTGCTTGATGGATGAAAAGTACGCTGTGGACGAGTCACCACTTGTCGGGCCGTTTCACCCGGGCCCTGGACATAAACGCCACGAAGGCTTCTAAGACGTCTGTGCCCTGTTCAGAGCGACGTGCTACGTACAATAGATCACCGCCGGGGACGGTCGTGTGGCGGCAGGAGGAGACTTACGTTACCCGTGAACGCGCCGCCATATCATGGTGCCGTAATCTGGAAGGAAAAGAAGTCGGGACGAGCGTGTAACCCTGTTCTGTATTAAGTTACATACGAGTAATTTAGTGTGAGCCTGACCCTCTAGCGAGATTTTCATTAGAGAACATTTGCGCCCATGTTCTACCCGAGGTCGGTTACCCAGAGCTTCGGATGGAGTAGAGACATGACGGAAAGCCGATGCCAGCGAACCAGTCGATAGCTTTCACTTCATTCACACAGTTACGCCTCCGGCATCACCGAGCATACGATCGTTGGTTAGATAGACATGGAAAAGACTTGACATCACGGCATTATATCTAACCGCGGTCCTAGCATCGATACATCGCAACCAGGGTGCTCGTGAAGTAAAAATACAGTTGTAAGCCCGCGTTATGGCATATTGTAATTATGCCCTCAGCCATTAATCGTGGGCCAAGAGTGGGTGCAGGTCGGTCGTCGTTTGTGGCTCGCGGTTGCAAGTTTCACCCGGCTTCCATTTTCAAGTATGTAAGAGCTTCATCTTAAAGACAAAAGAAGGCTCCTTCTTTGGTCTAAGCTAACAACTCAGCTGAGCCTTAATGTGCGTTCTACCATCCATGGCATCCGACGGTGGCCTACTACGTGGGTCTCGCGCCACAATAAGAATGTCGGTGCCTGCAAAACGCCACTACAGTCATCACACGTGGAGAGCGAGTCATGGGAGTTATTCCCCTATGGTCAGTAGCTAGCTATCTTAGATCTAAACCAATCACGAACATATGAGTAATTGGTACAGGCCGTTACGCTTGTGCTGCTTATACAAATCTGTTTTGAGAGCAGCGCTACGCCACTCAACGGGCACGTCAACAATAAGGTTCTTCGCTTTGAGCAAACCAACGGAAACCTGAACGTGTAGCGAATGACCCCACATAACAGGTACGCCGGCGGCAATGTAGTCTGCGCTGTGGGAGGCTTGGTCTTGGAATTTACTTGGCGAGACTAGGCCACACACATACGTTTAGTTTCAAACGCGGGAAATTCAGAATGGACTGACAGCGCTTATTGATGAAGGCAGGAACAATTCTTATTCAGGAGTCGACCACCTCACCACATGTACACGAGTACAATCTACTTGTGGATCCATGCTTCCAACGGAACCTAGACAGCTCCGAAGCCACATGCACAGGCCACCGAGAGGCACTCAGTATACTACAAAAGCAGAAGACCAAGCAACAACCAAGTAAGACAACAAGCAAACGTACGGATTGAGGTCCATCACGATCACGGCGAGAAGGAAGTATTCCATTATGGACGAATGCTCTCACAGTAGACGCCCTGCTTGAGGACCTGTGACTTGATTTTACTTCAGCCTGTGTCGTGAGTGTACTCTCGGTTTACTCGGTCATATCTGGCTGGGTTCTATCCCGTACTCCACTGCCACGAACGTTGCCAAGGACGGACATAGTAAGGGAAAGCCCGAAATGGTGAGCGAGGGGAGGAAGCTCTATTTCTTCCGGCCCTTACGGCCAGGACCAGATGCAGGAGGACCCATCTTTCTAATGCAGTCGTCACAGAACCAACTCTCGGGGAGTGGTTGCTTGAGGTTGACACAAGGGAGGTGAAACTACAAACGTGTCAGATCACGGTTGCCAAAAGCTGAAATATTAGGCTTACCCATTGATACGGGCAATCTGGGTTGTCACACGCGATCATTTCTCCGTAACTCAGCTTCTGACAGAAGCAGTACAGTTCCTTGTCTTCGCCATCTTCGCCCTCCTCGCCATCACCTTCCTCTGCTTCTGCTTCCTCTGCACCTTGAGTTTCATCTCCATAATCAAAATCGAAGTCTTCAGCCTCAGATGAAGCTCCCCGTCTTCTCCGGCGACCTCGAGTAGACGGTACATAGGCAGACGGTGCCGGTGATGGCAGCTTGATAGATCCCTGCGTCCCCATCAATCTCCGTTCTTGAATCTAACGTTCAGCACCAAAGTTCAATGGCACAAGCGCAAACTCACTTTTAAAAGCATTGTCTTCTCCAGCAACCGAAGCACGCCCTCCGACAGAGGCCATGCTTCCTGAGCCACTTGCCAAAGGGGTGGCGGTACCGCCAGCGAACGCATTTCGCAAGCTTTCATTAATTTGAGCGGCTGGATTGCGTCCTCCAAGCACATAGCCGGCAGTGCCACTACCAAGTCCTGATACAGAAACAGGAGTCGAAGATGCGGCACCGGCGAAGACAGATGCTGGATCTGTTTCTCCTTGTAGAACAAGGACACGGCCCAGATCGTATTCTAACCGGGCCCGCTTCCTAGAGAGTAGGTCGACAATACGAGAGGCAAGAGCAATTTTCTCGTCTGAAAGCGCCGCAAGTTTCTCTTGAGCATCCTTCAGTTTCTCAGTCGGTGGTGCTATCGTCCTATCCCTCTCTTTCGAAACGGGGTCCGTGCCGTCTGATCGTAGGACATGTCGCATATATTTATGAGCCTCTTTGGCTAGATCATTCTGAATGTCTTCAATATAAATAAATGTTTTGTCAGAGTCTGCAATATTGTAGCTGCATACCTTGAGAATCGGTCTCTTTCGAACGAAGCTCTTGCAGCAGAAATTGTACTTCGCTAGGCAAGTTATCAAGAGCTGGGTATCGAGCCTCTTTAGCTTGCCAAATCACATGAACTCTGAGGTTGGCTCACTCATTATGAACTCTGACGCTATCGTAACAGCTTCCTCCAAATTTTGGACGCTCGCAGTGCTCATGGTTTCCACGTTCTCAATCGTCAGTCGTTGAGGGTTTCGGCCCAGGGTGTGCTGACTAGATGACAAACCACGACCGTGGTGTTCAAACTCCGCGAATCTTGGGGTTATGTAATGAAAGTAATAAGGCGCAGTCAGCCAATGGAAATCGATCATCATTCATCCAACTCGAGTCAAGTCAAGGCGCAAGGGTGTCGACATATTCAAACAAGTCGATGTCGAACGTTCGTAGCTGTCTGTCAGCAACAATGCCATGGAATAATGGAAGCACTATAGGCTATACCAAACTGCTAGACTAGTGCAGCCTGGGCCTGAACATCGATTACGCCTAGCATCCTCAGTGCCACTGATAGGATCAAAGTAATCTCCCCTATCCGGACCCTTATGGGCGACAGTCGTCCCTTCTAAATAAAGAAGCTAATGGGGCACCTCGCTTTTTTCAATGAGAACTTTCGCACGTTGCGCAAGTCTTCTCTGTTGTCCGTGCGTCGATTCCGTCATGACCAGTTCTCTGAGTCGGTACTGGTCGAATACACGAAGAAGATTATGCGGACTTCTACGCTCCCACTTTCTCACAAAACCACAGCATTTGCGAATCTATGATCACATGTGCTAATTTTGGTGAGGTTCATGTCATCGACTTTTCGCTGACACGATCGAAACGCTTTCACAGGATGAAACATTGGGATGACCTGACCAACGCACCCCGATGTACCATTTTAACGACCGTGTGACGACGTCGACCACGATAACCACAAGAATAGTGTACTAGATGTACCGCGTCGAACTTGGCACTTCAAGGTGAGCCAATGTCGTCTTAGCATTCTCAAGGCCCCAGACGCTTTACTGACATCACCTGTCGTACAAACTTTACCAAGCACATTGCAATCCATCCGCTTTGGCAGTAGCGTGGAAGGTTTCGGCTGTGCATATCTTTGAAATACAACATTCAGTCCCGGTCGAATACTCCGCCGTCGACGCCACCATGGCGAATATAATGAAGTGTTGAAATAACCATCCAATAAAAATACATACATTCAAATTCCTGGACAGTCTGCGAAGCACGGAGAGATACAAACGAGTGTTCTAATCTTATCAGAGATGGGATGGTCGTAATGATGCGCCTTGGGGCGCATTTCTACCTTGAGAATTTGTTCATTTACACTTTGGCTTATCTCTGGCTATCCGTAGTGAAGCCCGCAACGATGATGGGATGCTGTCCATTGCGATGAAGCTGCTGCGGCAATGCTGTGTTTATGTAATGTACACAAAGTTCTGTCCTTCGATATCATCCTATATTGATGGAACACCACGAGCAGGTCTCCGCACTGTCATCCAGCAGTATGCAGCGGATGCCACCGTGGTCAAATCTTACTAAGTGCACCATCGCTATTGAACTCTACATGTCCCCGTTAAGGTTGAGTCCGTCTGGGGGTGTCTAAGCTAGTTCGCATCTCATCCACTTTGGTCTTCCGATGCTTTGCTGAATATGATGGCCCTGTAGGAAGTTCTGTACTGCCCAGCTCTCTGTGTTGATATTCCCAACCGATGGGTGGCGTGGACTGGTGACCTGCGGGCTTGTGTCATAGGCGGGACCATCACTGGTCACGAGTGTATATTCTTCGGTTTCGTGTTTCAGACGGGGACAGCACCGAAAAACTCTAAGTAAAATGGAGATTACACCCTCCGAATTCCATTGATATCAAAAGTGTCCATGTGCGTTTAACTAGCACGCGCGCGGGCAACTCGATCAAGTCACACATCTAGATCCGAGTCCCATGCACATAATGCTATGAGAAGGCTCCTAGAAGAGGAGCTAATGCTCTGCTTCCAAGTGTCATCCATGTATGACAGAGATCTACAACTAAGCCTGTCCTTGACATATCCGGGCAGTTTTCGCAGGGTGAATTTGTTATCCTGCTATAGGGCATGACCCTATGCGGGAACACCTAGTGCCCTCGGGCGAAATTTGCGGCGGTGAGTCGTTCGGTGACCCTGAACAACGCGCTC
>NW_024539926.1:0-28509 GCF_016647785.1 Suillus fuscotomentosus | reverse complement strand
AATGCTGCCCCTGCAGCCGCTGGTCGACAAGATGATCCCCATATATTTTGACGATCCCAGCCTTGGCCCCGATTTGAAACGCATGTCCCAAATTTTCATTTCCGACAAAGTGGGGAGGATTAGCAATATTGGAGATCCAGGGTACGATACTACACGCACGCATTACTCGATCGAGTGCCAATCAGATCCCCTACATCACTCTCCTTCTCGACCTCAATGTGGACTCGGACCCACAACTTAGCGCCACGTATCTGAAGAGGGACCCAAGCCATCCCGAAACAGGCCGATGTCTGCGGATCTATGCTTCTGGAATCAACGACACCACGTTTCCATTCTTAAATCAACATCCTACCGTTGCGAAAGGGCTACAAGAAATTCTCTCTCGACAGAAAGAAGCACTGGTCCCCCAAGCCCTCAGGAGTTCAATGTGCAACGTGAGGTGGGAGGCTAAGAAGGGTTGTACTTGGTCCGTTGAGCGTATGTTTTAGCTGTCAGGTGTGCGTGCCTTGACGAGAACTTCCGGAGGGCTCTGAAGATTATTCATGGACTTGACGTTGTACACGGGGCATTGCGGAAAACAACCTGTGTAAGGGATATTGATGTAGCTAGTAGCTGCGCATTATTTGGTGATTACATGAGGTTTGCCGAAAATAATAGCTTACCTCAAATTCTTGTGTCAGATCTGTACTACATACATGGCCGCAGTGCAACACAGTCTTATCTGAAATTTAGCATTCTCTGGAACCGTTCAGTTATTCTCTTCAAGTCCCTTTCCTGCCCAATACCTCCAAGCCAGACGACCTCTTCATATACTAGCAGGTCACTCATCACCGTGAAGTTTTCGTGAACGTGTCCACTCTAACTCCTAGCTTAGAGGCCTATCATCGACAAGGAACTGAACGGAAGTTTACCACTGAGGAGTCGGCGATTTGTTGCAACGGTAGTGATTCACCTCTTGGTAAGTCTTGGAAAGTATTAACCATGACTATGCTTACCTTGGTACTCATCCAACAGTCGAGATGGTTAGCTCTCATATTGATCGGCTCTCGGACGACATCCTCCTTATGATATTCAAGCTGGTGCGCGAGGAAGACCAAGCTGCCTTGGATGATTATCTCCAGAAAGAAAATGCCATCATAGGCAGACGTTGGGACGATTGGGGAGATGCACCCAGTGAATTAGATGAATCAGATGAATTAAATGGTGATTATGAGGAGTGGCGATTCGAGCTAGCAAATCGACTTTTTGCCGACAATATCACGGATGACCCTCCACCTCGATCAGCGCTCTTGCAAGCTACGCGTGTGTGCGAGCATTGGCACGCACTCGTATCCCAGACTCCATCGATGTGGACTGTGCTGGAAATCTCCTTCCGTGAAGGTGCTGCAGCTCTTGAGCACGCGCGGACATTTCTCCAGCGTAGCGGGTCATGTCTCATACAAATCACAATTCTTTGGGACAACCCCGCTTGGATTGTACCAGTATATGAAAGTCTGGTCGAGAGGAGTGGAGGAACATTTCCACCCCAATCGCGTGAAGAAATTATGGCCGGTGTCCATCTTGGCTCTGTCATTCAGGAGCTATATGCCCATGTGCATCGTTGGCATGAGTTTACGCTCAGGACGACCTCCATTGCCCACACATATCAAGCACTTTCGTTGATGTCACGCCCTTCCGTCCATCCAGCCTGTGGACTAGAAAAATTGCATCTTCAATTTATACACAACTCACGTCATGCAACTCATTTTATTGATGAACCATCGCTTTTCCCCGGTTCAGCGCCTCCCATCCGCGATCTTCTTCTTTTCGGCATAACCTGGGCCTGGCCATCATCGTCCATGCTATCGTCCAATCTCACAAACCTCCGGATCCATTATGATACCCACATGAATGCATACACCACAAATTCACGCACGGGGCCTGAAGCAGAAATGTTGTCGCAGTTCCTTGGCGCACTCATCAACCTCCGGACTCTGGCGCTCGAGGTGAACCTTCAATCTTTTAATACACACACCATCAAGTTGCCTCGTTTGCATAGCCTGGCTATCAAGTCGCGCACAATCGATTGTTGGGGCACGGGATTTCTCCACAATGTTCAAATGCCTGATCTTCGGATCTTGACCTTGTGTGTAAACGCAGAGCAGCCTGACGACAGTATTGAATATTTCCTTGATGAATTGGTAAATCTTACCGATTCTGAGGATCCTCTAGAGCTGGATGAACTCCACCTTTTCGATTTTGCCCAGCATGTAGATGCTGGGTTCCTTCATCGCCTGTACACCAAGATGTCTAAGGTCAAAACATTGACATTAGGACCAGGGGAGGATTACGACAATCTCGTGCTGGCAACGGCGCTGCTCCCCACATCCAGCAGACTGCAAGATCTCCCTCTCCCTGGACTTCAGACACTTGTTGTGTTTGATGTTCCAAAACAACTCATACGGCGCATCATACTAGAACGCCAGTCGCTTGCTGGTCCGTTAGAGGAGCTTTACTGTAGTTACCCTGAGGGCAACGAGACAGATGATTGGCAACTTCAAGTCAAGAAATTCCACCGCATTGGTCACGTGAAGTCCACCCGTTACACTGACGTGGTTGCCAGGCAGTGGACATATTTAGTCTAGTGCCTCATTCACAATGTACGTAGCCTGCCGCCTAGGGGGTTGAAAAACATTGTAATCCAGCCAAACTCATCTCACAGGTCAACACGAGCAAGTAAATTTGTAGCTCATTAATCAGTAGTGATAGATAGGACCTTCGCAGTGGCAATTTATGGTGCCCAATGATCGCTGGTGATTTGAGCAGAATTCGTCTATACCCACCGCTTACCAGCAACTTTGGACGCCCTCTAAACATTGTCCAATACGCAACTCCTGTATACACGGTGCCGGAGTTGGCTTCTGGGTGAGAATTGGATTCCTATAAGCAGACTGTCTGGTGAGCGATGGCTTGTACGTTTATGTTGACGGGAGCAGAAGCCAAAAAAAGATAAACAGGCCGACTGACCAGGAATATTTGTCGTTGCAGGACAACTCGTTTTAATCCAAAGATCCTGATGGTCTTCTGTCGCGTCATGGATCATCTGCTATACTTGAGACCTTCCCGGCGCCGACCATGTCTTCAAATACCAGTATAAAACAACAGACGCCAGAAGTCATTGCACAGGAACAAGGCGTTGTGCACCTGCCTGGGGGAGGACCATCACATGTTCGAGGGACGGCTCGCTACGACCATGGGACTTGTAAAGCGGCGCACAGATAGGTGAGGACTGGCGAGATGGCAGGAAAAGGAAAGCAGCGGTGTGCAAATGACATTGTCTCCAAACGGCAAGACTGTTGCCAGCGGAAGTCAAGATGAAAGTGAAATTATGGGACATCGAGATTGGAAAGGTCGTCACAAAATGGACAGGGCATAGACGTGACAATGTGTTGTGAGTGTACTGGAGTGTGAATGGTAACCGAATGCTAAGCAGCGAATCCTCGGACGGCAGGATAGTGAGAATCTGGGATGTCAAGAACGGAGAGACAGTACAGTCCTGACAATCAAAACCGGGCATGTGTCTGTACACCATAATCTACTCACTCGACAAGACACAAATTGCGACTTTAAGGACGGAGTAAATCCTGGGATGCGAAGATGGGCGAACCAGTGCTCACCGCACTCGAACGCGATTAGACAGTTTGGAGCTTTGGCCTGGTCGGACGGAAAGAAAGTTATCTCGGCATCGGATTAGGATATTCGACACAGCCACTTGGCAGCAGATGTCGGACTGGAATGGTTTCTATTGATCAGTATGTTCGTTCCATGCTGAAGTTGTTGCTCTCAGATTTTGCTCCGGAGTGATTATCACTCCTATATTACTTGTAAATTTCTTATTCAACGTGTTTCCTCAGAATCTTTATTAGGTTGCCATTTCACATCCTACGCATTATCCTCGTGCATTTATGTAAGTGCTGAGTGGAATAGAGAGGTCCATGTACATGTAACTAGGATACAAAAATACACTACCCACATACAGTATATCCTGTAAACATGATGCCCCCTACGGAAACGAAAATAATAATAATATAATAGTGGTATTTAAGGGAGTGGTGATGGTGGGAAGAGAAGAGCCGCAGTGGTAATACTAGCTGCTTCTTCATAGGCGAAGCGACCCCCACCCCCCAACTGGGTAGGCGTTAAAGAGTCAAAGGTCGGACACAACTCGTACCATTCCTCTGGAAAGCTGTTCAGCCATGGAAATGCTGTCTCCTGAAATATGACTTACGTGGTACGGGGTTCACATGTGCAGCGGTATCTGAAGGGCTTTCCGCCATTACTACGGCAAAACCGCTGGATGCGAAAAATCAGTCATTTCTTCTACGAAGACGTTCAAAGACATACGCATCAAGGTGCCAGTCAATGTGGCTTTTGGTTCATAGTTAGTACTGTTCATGATGGCTCAAAAAATAATAATAACATACCAATGCAAGAACCACGGGCCAGAATTGTCGGTCGTCCATCGTATCACCATCTGTTGCCCCGTAGTACCAACGCTTACCACATCACGGCGAACTGGGTTCACATAATTGAAGGTACTACTTTCTGCGCTCTGTACGACATCGAATGAGTGCTGATGACCATCATCAGTACCAATCAAATATGTCATCGAAGTCAAGGTGAACTTACCCCATGAAGGTGTATGGGATGCTGGTACGTTATGAATCAGACACATAAGCATCAAAGGAAAGGAAAAGACGCACGGGTCCACCTGGACCAGATACTATTTTCATCGTCAACTCCACCACTTGGTTGGCTTTTAGAGGGATCACACTCCCGTTTGGAAGTAGATTAAATGGATTTACACCACTGAGAATTTGTTGTAGAACAGGAACGGTGGGTGGTGCGAATGTGGCATTATTGACAGAGAAGAATCCGCCGAGAGAGGTAATCTGGAGGTCGAGGTTGATATCTGCATTCCCGTACCCCGGAATGCCAGGAACACCGGGATTGATTAGAGCATGTAAGTTGGTCTCTACCAATGGGTCCTGGATGGTCGTTTGGACCGTGGTCGGGTCGACCTGCGGGGCGCCTTGGTAGCGCAATATAGCAGAGTTCGTTCCCCCTTCGAAGGATGCACCCGCCAAACTAGGAAGACTGCGTATCCAGTAGTTATCCACTGGCTGGTTGGCTACCAGAACCACAGAGTAGCGCTGACCCGCAAGAATCTGGAGCTGATCTACAGGCAGTGGCTCGGTCAGCTGTCCATCCGCTTCGATGATGGTGAAGTTGTGGCCATCGATGGTGAAATTGAAATTAGGGTCGCAGGACATTGCAACCAGTCGCATGCGGTATCGCTTTCCCTGTTCGACGTTGATCACAGCCAGGTCAGACGCGGGTCCGCCTGCATAACGACCCAGTCCGTTGATAAGCGAAGAGTTGGCGTCGGTACCTATGATGTGGCGCAAGACAGGAGCTACAACGTGATACCTAGTGACACTGCTTTAGTCGGGTACGTTACCAATGTACCTTAAACTCACCAGTCGGAAAGTGTGATTACGGTACTTGCTGGTAACACATGATGGTCAGAGGTTTCATAACATGCACAGATTACTCGCTCACCATTGTCGACATCATACATGTATGCCAAAGGGTCATCAGGGTCATAGATAACCAGGGCTCCCCTCAGACCATCGCACTGTCCCATAGGTTAGTGCTCCACCACACGAGCAAAATGCGAGAGCTACTTACATATTGGACGGAGTAATGACTGTGATACCAGTAAGTACCTGCTTGGTTCGGGGCGGAGAAGTTGTGAGTGAAAGAGTTGTTCTGTGCAATCGGACATTGTGTGACGAAGGATGTGCCGTCGGCGTAGTTCGTCCCATTTTGGAAGATACCGTGCCAGTGCTGCGGCAAACAAAAGTGAGTTAATGAAAGCGCGGGTGATTGGCACTGCTTACGACACTGGTGCTCTTGAACATCGTCTCGTCTGTGAGCTCGTTGACTACCTGAATGGAAAAGTTGTCTCCCTATTGTGAGGTCAGCGCTTGTGCACGACAAGGACGACGGAAGCTCACCTTCTGGGCTGCAATCAAGGGTCCAGGGAATATGCCATTGACGAGAGTCGCTCTGTTAAAGATCAGGAGCGAGCCCGAGAAGTGTCGTGGCAATAGACTCACGAGCGTTCGAAGCCATCGGGAGCGATAACATTATTACCTATGGTTATTGTGGTTTGTGGGCCTAGTACAGCAGGCTGAGATGATTGTGAACGAGGGTAGGACTGTGAGCGAGATACTATAGATGCAGCATTAATCAATGAAAAGAACGAAGCAATTAGGATAGGAGTAAGCATCGTGATTATTCACGATAGGCCGGAGTGCTCGCACCCGAGAGAGTAGTGGGATGTAGGATAAGATGATGATGCAAGAAACATACCCCTCTCAGCTTTTATATTGCAGAGGCAGCCTGAGGTATCCCGATTCAAAGCAGCTGTACCTCGACTAATGACGACCGGCGTGTAATCCCTCCATAAACAGTTGCTCAGCAATTCCCAGCACTTCATGCATTTTAATTCCAATACTGTACTGCTCTTAGAGTTAGCAACTACCTGCCGATACATTGAAGAATGGTGGCGTACCATACTTGTGTCACGAAACCATGACTCGGAGAACATAAAATAAGTCAGATGGCCAGGACAGCCAGACGGCCGTAAATGTCCTGTAGTAGTGGCAGTGTCAGGTTGCCACATCAGTTCAAGACAACTCCTCGAGCATAGTAAAAAAGAATGCAGGTGGCTAGTGCCAGTCAAACATGCCGCGCGGGAAGATCTGACTAGATTTTGTCTGAAAGGAATGATCGCATGCTATATTATAAGGGAGTTGAGCACTAACCTGTTCGCAACTTGGAACTGAACAAAGCAGATATGGATGACATCTGTGTTAGGCAGCGTGGATAATTATAATGGTTACTCCAGAAGGATAAGTATCAGCGCGGAAGTTTTGTACTTGTCTACCTGACACTGTCGCAGTGCGACGGAAGGAAACATCTGAGGATCAGGCAGTGATCAGACTGGATCCTGGAAAAGAGTACGCATGTGCCTTCATTCTCATTTAGCAACGATCAAGAGTTTGGTGCACGACGGACCAGCTTAGAGAAAGTCGATGCTAAAGTTAGACTTAGATGCATTAAAATAGGATGAGGGCCTGGTTGCCGCAGGATGTACTAGAGTGCGCTAGTGATAGCCCTATGAACCTTGGCAATGACCGACTGCGCACTAGACGCTCAACTGTCTCGGCAAGGAATTTTGAAGAGAGGCGGCCGGCGGCGACAACTGCTTTGATGATGGTTGCATTGTTGAACGGCGCAAGTCGGGCTGAAATCACCATAATGGATTGGCACTAGCTATGCATATAATGAAATGGATCCATGCACTGTGGGAGCTGGCCGATTCCCACGTTAGTGGAGGTATTATCCACTTCGTGATCCACCGTGACTAAGTATATCGTGACAATTTCAGACCGCTTGGCTACTTCATCCAGTACATTTAACATATTCTTATGATGTGCACATCAGTTGTCGTCAACTTCGAGCAGGAGCGAGGTTACACTTGCACCCACAATTGCGACCGTTGGTCCAGCTCCCCTACACCGCTACTAGACCAACGAAAACCTATGGTACAGCCCAATAATGGTAGAGGTGTAAAATAGCCATGATATATTTTTAGACTATACAACTGATTGCCGTTGCGCGGCTGGAAACCACTCGCGGAGGAGGGCGGAAATACCGAGGTCGGATCAGACAGACAATGTGTAAAAGCGTACGTCGTTTGATATGGGAAGTAGGCGTCGAAGCAAATATAGATGACTTGAAATTTAGTCAGCCAAGCTTACAGTTACAGCAGCCCGCCTCGGGATTCGACTGCACAAGTTTGTTTCTTACATCGATATGTGCAGTGTATCCGTCCGTCTATCATGCGAAACCAGTATCTGCGTGCATGGTACGTCGTAAATGTGAATGAGTTACATTATGAAACAACAAATACTTCAAGTAGGTTCAAGTGTGGGGCGTTGGCTGCATGCAGCGGAAATTGGAACTCGTGCGTAGGTGCTGAACGTAACAACTCGAGCTGTATTGCGCAAATGATGGTTGCGACAGAAATCGAGTCGAGTAGTATAGATCAGTTATGCGCGTGAGGTGTTGCCTATTCTATAGCGAAGCCCAAGCCGGAAGTGTCCAGCGGAACATCGCGAGGCAGACCGCGTCCTTAAAACCCGCTGCAGGCGCTCGTTTTCTGGGATAAGGGAGGGCCCGCTAGCTAGGGCAAGAGGAATGCTAGGTGGTGGGGATGGCAGCAGTATCGAACCTGCGAAAGTTCTCATCGATAGGCTGCCGCTACCCCAACTGCGCCGACCATCTCGTTCTGTTCAAGAATGATAATACCGTGACTGAGCCTATACACTCATCGGAAGGAAACGTTCCAAGGCACGACTCCAACCACATTCATTGATCGGCTAGCTGCTCACGGCGATTATGACCCACCGGGAGGGTAATTTGCGGCTGGAGGAGGGCTAGTAGGGGATAGGAAGCTTCAGATCCTGGATCTGGTGGCCTTTAGCACATCCAGACCTTGGACCTACTCACCCAAGGAAGCCTAATCGACCTTTTCCGTACCGACTGGGGATGCGTTTCCATGAGACAATACTGGATGAAAGCCATCAGCAGAAATGGACACCGGAAGGCACCAAACGACACGAACATTTACGTTCGAACTTGAAGTTTGGCAGATGGAGGCACGATGCGTTACATCGAGTGTCAAAGATACACAGCGGTCCTGTAGTTGATGCTGCAAATTTTGACACTAGTGGCATTGGTTGTCAAGCCTTAAAATACTAATTTACCTAGGAAACAATTGAGGTTGCTCAATTAAAGAATGCAATGCAATGTTCTGGGAACGTATGATGGGCAACATAAGTTGACGTAACATTGTATGTGAAGCTTGAAGCTTGAAGAGTCAACCGGCTTGGAGGTAGGAAAGGACCAGTAAGCATCACTGTAGCGAATTCCCACGATGACCATGGCGCGGATTTACCGCAGCATGATGCATGATGCATTGATGGATGGAACAGAGATGTTCCGAATGGATTTAAATATAGTGATCGGCCTCCAGCAGGCGCAGTTGAGCGCTGAGCAGTGGGCTTCAAATTTGTGCCCTGGCACGCGAGTTGCACGCAGGTGGTTACCGCTCCAACGTCATCAGATCTTGTAGAATCATTTGAATACGACTTAGTATTTTGTGGTGCCACACGAACTGGGCACTTCATGACTAGTCTCTTGTGGTGAAATGTCCGTTGTGCACGGAGCTGTAGGACACCTGGTTAAGTTAGAGCCGAATGAACGAGATCTCAACTGCTCAGGACATCTTGTAGCATTTCAATAGTACCAGGCCCATCAAGCTTTAAAGGAGTAGGTTGGGTGGCGGATAGTCCAGCTTGCCACTTGAGACAAGTATGGATGGGCCGAGGATGGGCAGCTATTTAGTTCTAGTAGTGAGACAACACCTCTCAAGTCAAATAGACACACCTACACCTCAGCCTCTCATACAGTGCTGAGGGTTCAAACCCGACATCTCGCTGATGGAAACAAGTGCAGAGATAGTCCCAGAGAGAATGAACACCTCTGGAATTGATCTCATGAGCCTGATTCTTTGATAAACAAGCAGAGCTTACCCCCTACAAAACACTTGAATACCATCGTGTCGATCACTAGCAATGCGTAAGCCAAATGCTCAAGGAATTGAGAAGCTTCCCATAATTTCCAGTACAACGACTAGGAGTCCACAGACTACGAAATATTGGTTTCGGACATACATCGTAACCAAGACTGTATTCAAAATCACGAGTTCGACAGTCACGCGGTACGGGCTTAGTGCGGGCTGTGACGCATCGATGCGTCATCGATGCATAGCGCTGCAGCGCTCAGCCGCAGTGATTGCATGACGATATCTATGGTATGTGCAATTGAGGTTCTTCCCTTAATACATAGCCTCGATTCTCGCCGGAACATAAGAAAATCGTCATATCAAAGTGAGAGTTCGAGTGCAGCAAATTCTGAACATTCGGATCCTCCTTCAACATCGGTGTCAACCCACGCATCAGGATCAGTGGTATCTTCCGATATCAAGTCTTTTGGCTGACGTGAGAGGTCAATCGGAAAGAGGGGTCGTCGCGGGCTTGACAGGCGTCGCGAATGATAATGAGTCTTCATAGAAGGACCACGGAACACGTCTTCCAGATCATTTCCTCGCTTCGAGTTTTGGCTCTCCCTTCGACTGAGCGAACTTTTGACTTCGTGCAGGTGAGCTGTCCGTGCCAAGCGTTTGGTAGATTTAGGAATGATGAGTCCTGTTGATGAATGCGAGTTTGTTCGCACCATATGGGCGGCGCGGGGGAGTGTGGATATCTCCGTGGAGATAGAAATAGGTATGCGACGGGTGGGGGTGCGGAGTGTAGAATTGGCAAATGGAGGGCCGGACCGTTTCGTGGCGGTGGAGCCGCGCGGGGTGGATCGTTTATCTGTGAAGGTAGTAAAATGCGGAGGTCGGCGTGGAATAGGATCATGATCGGAGGACCGTTGCGTTCGATGAGGCGGAAAGTCTACAGGAGAACCTGGGCCCGAAGGACGACCCTTTTTGGGTTCAGATCTCTTGCCAACAGGAATCTCAGGACTGCGATTTCGGAACAGCATATTATTCGAGCCACGGTCAGCGTTACTGCTAGCGAAACTTAAGTTGCGCCGGCCCCATTCTCTCGCAGAACGAGTAATAAGTTGAGGGGGTTCTATGGATGGTGCACCTCTGGTTAAGCCAATGAATACAAGCACTGCCAGAAGTAAGCAAAGTTGTGCGATCCCAAGACGCTTTTCAAGAGTAACCTTGAAACATCATGAGCAACCATTAACATTTTCAGGACGTGGAAGCCAACCTCTTCAGCAAGATGATTTACTCGCGAGAGTAATTCACTGTGTTCGAACTCCAGACGAAGTCGCTGTCTTTCCCACTCGTGAACTGTGCGCTGATACATTTGTGCCTGTATGCGACTCTGAGAGATGTATGAGATAGGTCGTTCAAATTAGCTCTAGTGGAACTCACGGCGCTCTGCAACCTGCCAACATCCTCACCGAACCTCCTGAGTACTTCACGTACACCAGAGGTCTGCTCCTCCACATAACGTGCATATAGGCTATGATTTGCCTCTAGGAGAGTCAGTCGGGTCATAATTGTGCGGTATATTGACTCTCCACTTGATCCGACGGGTGGAGGGATAGATAATGTTGGTAAGGCTGTCGCCAGCGTGTTCGCAGATGGGCCGTGGTGAGATGATAATGATGGAGATTGCAATAAAGATGCTTCGATATTAGAGGTATGCGGGAGTTCTGAAGAGATTAGATATGGGGATTGGGTAGACGTGCTCTCATTAGGCGAGAGGGATGCTGTAGAGGATATGGCAGTGTCGAAAGACACGACGCTCGTCTCGGAACTCAATACAGACGTTGAGGTAGCGGACGAAGTAGGCTGCTGCATGATGGCAGAGTCGGTAGGAACAATGGCCGGTGAAGACGCTGTGGATTGAAAAGAAGAGTTGACCGAGATATATGTCCGGTTCACCGCCTTGGATGCCTGAGAGCTACTTAGACTCATATGTGCCGTAGACAAGACTTTGGTTGTTGGAAGTGGGGTATCAAGAGGATATGCAGAAGGTATGGTCCGAGCCTCGAGCTCATCCATAAACTTGTTCAGTTCAGATCCCCCAGAACTGATGGGCAGGGGCTCCGTAATGGAGGAAAATACTTGAGCCTGAGCTCGGGCGAGTTTATGACTCTCTTCTTCCCACATGTCCCACTTCCATTGTTCAAGATGGGTCAAACCATAGACCCTAAGAAGTGAGACAGGACAGTAATACTCATGTCCATAGTGTGAGTGAAAGTCGATCCGGATGTACCTGTAGAAATCGCGCAGGGTAGTTGGCGTGTGGAAAGACTGTATCTCGGTCAACGGCAAGGTTTGAATGTCTGTGAGAAACACGCGCCTGCACACCACGGACATTCTTTCCCTTGTAAGTACCCGCCAGTACCCACCCGTCATCAGACGTCGTGTAAGTCTTTGCAACCTTCACCGAAAAATCCTTGAACACTCCGCTGAAAAACTCGAAGTTCGCGAGTTGCACGGTGTCAATTCTAATATCCTCGCACAACTCTACAACCACGAACTGTTCCTCCTTGCCCGTAGAACATGGCGAAAGCATATATTTATCCTTTTTTGATGATAGAATGGACGAAGGAGACTTGGCAGAGCGATGAGAAGTGTGTACGCGTGCAGAGCAATCTAAGTTTGCATAATTGAAACGGTCGGTGATAGGTACCCTGAAATGAGGGGAGAGTGCCGTTTCCGGGAGGTATGCAGACGTGTCCGGCACAGTGACATTAGTCTCATGGGTAGTACTTGACTCCGTGTTTTCTAAAGCTTCAATTTGGAGATGAGCAGTTACCCGAGGCTGGGTCTGCGACTGCGGTTTGGATTGGTACAGGAACTGTTTAGACTTCCACTCCTCAAATGAGAGCAGGACATCCTCGACATCATCTGGTGATTCTATTGACGAAGGTGGTGTCAAGCAGCAGAGGGGCGGCTCAGGTTGGCGCTTGCGATGGGCGAGAACTATAGCGCGAAATGGGTCATTCTTGGAGGAGGGAAGAGCGACCGAGATGGCAAAAGCTGGCGAGGTAAGCAGGAGAAGGAGCAACGTCTTGGGCAGCGTCGTGAAAGAAACCATCAATGAAGTTTCTGACAACCACAGCCTTTTAGGTCTTCCAAAGATTCAAAGACAGCTAAAGTGACATGGGTGCTTCCGATAAACAGTTGTAGGAAGTCTAAGGAAGACACTATTTGATCGCCACGTCGGCGATTCTGAGAACTCCCAAGTATTTTGGTCACTTGGGCCTGACAATCCTCAACGAGTAATTAAAACACAGGTTCACACAACAGAGGGTAATCATTGACCCTGGATGTATTATTCAAGTAGACGATACATGCAAGGACTATATTTGCAAGTATAAACATGGATGCACTAGACGGAAAACAGCATGAATGTTTATAATGAACTCCGTCATCTTTCTAAACGTCGCACTGTAAAGTCATGTTAATGAAATGAGTAAAAGTCTAAGAGAAACTATATACCATTCCTATCAACTCTCCAGCCTTGGTATGCATGATGAGTGCAACAATCAAGCCTACAGACAACCGTTCAATACAACACACCGTCTATACAAAATATCATCTTACCGTAAAGACCCAGCACTTCAGCGAAGATGAGAATCAAAATCTGCACACCATGTTAGATTTGTTCTTGACAAGAGCAAGTTAATGAATATTCACCATTCCAACGAAAAGTCGCGGCTGTTGTGCAGTACCACGGACACCAGCATCACCGACGATACCAATGGCAAAGCCTGCGGCAAGACCAGCGAGACCGACCGACAAACCAGCACCGAGGTCAATGAATCCTTGCGCAAGGGTCATTCTTGCCTGCACTAAATTGCATACAATTCAGCATCCAGAATGATGGGCAGGAAAAGGACAGAACACACGTGAACTGGAAATGAGGACGGATACCACCAGACCGTAGATCTGCGCATTATCAGAACCGACGGGAGTTAAGATGGAGGAAGGCAAAAACGTACACCGATAATACCAGCCATGATAACAGGAACAACACATCTCATCACGAGGTCTGGCCGGAGGACACCCATAGCAGAAATACCAACACCAGACTTTGCGGTACCATAACTGCGGAAAAATGTTCAACACACCACAAACCCTGCTGCCAAAAAGTTTCAGACCTTGCACCAAGACCTAGCGCACACAAGCACAAGGATTGGTTAGGACATCAGAGCTTCTGACAACGTCTGCTCATAAGACTTACAGGCGAACACAATTGAGCAGGTGCAGCCCTACAGACTCTTCAGTCTCGAAAGCAAACAAGGAGAATTTAGAACTGACCATGGCACCAAAGAAGGGTGCGTAGACGGGACAAAGGTCAGACATGATTTGTACTTTGACTTTGAAGGAAGTGAATGAAGACGATTGGGCGACGCTGATAAATGGCTGAGTAGACGTAGTTCGAGTTGACGACGCCGTGGGGAGAAAGCCGATCGGAGATTCAACACTTCGGCAGCAGCCATTGTTTGGCAAGAGCTTTAGAACTAAACAACCTCCTTCTCCCTTTGGAAACTTTCAACTGCCCGGAGTCCCCGGACGGCGTATCCGACTGGAAAGACACATAATGTCTGCTTCTTTGAGATTCACCCGAAGGGTAGGTCTTTTATAGAGCTTGCTTGCGCGTTCTCACAGAGGAAACTATGCCAGGTATGGAAATCATTCATAGACAACAAAGGTATTCCCACCAGACACTTTTTGGCGCGAGTCGCTGAATACAGCAGCTAGGACATGATGCTCAGTGTTTTCCAAATGTAAGAGTGTACCATCTCTACTTGCATCTAATACTGACAAAGTCTTTCAAGCTTGTCATTCACCGCGCAATCCCCGGAACAGTTGATTTTTCACTGAAGATAGATCAATCTAATTGTACGTACTTTTCTCACCAGCTTCCATAACACTTATGTCTCTGCAGTAAACAGAGTCGGGGTGCGTATCTCAATGTCCCATAGTATCCTACTTATTGACGCACCAAACTAGACCGTCCACGGCGGCCTAATCCTGTCGCTGACTGATACCCTTGGCTCCCTCGCTGTTGCAAGCAAAGGTCACTACATGACTGGCGTTTCTACAGATATTGGTGCATCCTTTGTACGACCTGCAGGCAGGACAGGCGATACCCTTCATGCACGAGCCACACTTACTGCCATGGGTAAGTGATGCAAGATTTGTTATAGTGTTCTACAAGCTCACCAAACCAGGGAAATCCTTGGCCTATACTCGTGTAGATTTTACCAATTCTGTAGGCGATTTAGTGGCGTATGGATGTAAGACTTGTCTTTAGCACGCCGAGACACTTCTTGACTAATCGCATTGCACTAGATCACACGAAATATGTTGGGAAATCGTCGTCTGACCCTGTGAGTAAAACCAATAATATTTTCTGGCTCAACATGACAATCCTTCTGCAGAACAACGTGAAGTTTTCGGAAGATGGCGAACAAGTAATAGAGGGGAACGACGTTGACTGATATTATTTTTTATTTTTACTGTGATCGTACCAAGTTTTGAAAATAACAGCATTCACTTCGCACAGATGATCTGTGGCATAAACAAAGCAGTGGATCGTCAAAAAGAAAAGACAATGTAAGAAAACAAACGTTTCTATCTTTTTCCAGCGTAATGAATGTCTCTATCAAGCTGCATGATGCAATAGGTGGAGCAGGCGCAAAGCTGTGTCTTCCTCGCTCGCCCTCGTCAATGAACTATCCATCTTTCTCGATCTACCAAAGTCGATCAGGCGGAAGCTCTTGGTCGAGAACGCCCGCTGGATTGGCCACTCCGTTGGCTTTCCCTGCTGCCACAGAATGTTCCGCGCTGCGAAAGACTCGTGCAACCACCCTGCATGATGGAAGCGGAAGAGAAGCGATGCGCATTCTTGCTTGTCGTCTATGCACAACTCATCTGGGTTTATCTCCTCGCCACAGCACTCGAGAAGTAAGATCGGACTCAAATAGTTGGGATGATTCGTGCCATCAGTTGGATCATCGGGTGTGTAATACCCGTAGAACTGCGGGCAGAGTGCCCCGACGGGGACAGGATCGTGCAGAGGGGGCATGACATTATATCCGTTCCAGTGTTCGAAGAAGTGGTCAGGGAACGATTGATAGTTGCTCGCCTCCCGAGCGAGGTGGAGGTCGTGTTCGATTGAGAGTTTCGCAATAACAGAGACTGTCGCGGTGCGCGGAACTGTCCCAGAACCGCTGCCGCCGTGTCCGCATCGACCCCAGGAGGTTTGCCACTTCTCATTAGTGTGGATGCGAAGAGCTGGTCCAGAGTAAGATGCGACGCGGACGACCCTCGGAGGTTCAACGGTGAATATTTCTTCCTCGCTGCCTTCTTCACTCTGTTCACCCTCACTTTCTTCTCTGTCAACTTGTTCTTCATCCCCACGATCCTGCTCTGACTCCTCTTTGCCTTTCCCCTTGTCCTCCTTGGGAACAGACCCCAGCGTGCCCGGCTCCTCAGAGTTCTGAATCTCGTCCACCTTCATCTCAACGTCAGGTGACTCTTCCTGCTCCACTTTGGCTCCGGGTTTCAGATCCCGCCCATCTACGGCGTCCGTTGCAACATCGGCATTGGCATCCCCTGTTTGAGCTGGGGTATTGGAAGAGTCCGCAGGGGGATCTCCGTCCGAAATTGGCGCCGATTCAGCGTCATTGGCATTGGTGGACTTTTCATCACCCGGTTTGTCGTCGTCTGGGCCGATGAAGGATGCGGTCACCAGTGGGAGCTGGTGTTCCTCAATGGTAACGTGACCAACCGTTCGCTTCGAGCCAGAGGCTTGCGAGGACTCTGTTCCGGGGGCGACATCCAGGCCGGTCTGTAGAATTTCTTCAGGTTTCCCTACTGGGTTATTTAAAAGTGCTTCCCATTTCCCATCGTCCTTTAACTTCTGAATCTGTCGACGGGCGTCCGACTCCACACAAGTTCTGCACAGACGAGGCTCGATGAAAAGGTCACGGGGAAGCTCCCAATCCACACTATGCACAACTGAATGATTACCGGAGCCCACTGCACTTGGTGAAAGATAGAGATGAGCTTCTTCCACTTGCATCCTCTTCCGGGGTCGCGGAGGAAGTATGATTTCAATTAGCGGCTCTTCCGTCGGCCCTTCCTTGCTAGAAGGGAAAATTTGAACCACGCTCTGTTCTTTCGCCGCTTCGTCTTCCGCTATCTCGGCTAGTTTCTGTGCCTTCAGCGCAGCCTCTTTGCCTTGTGGCGCAAGAGAAAGGGAATATGTTCGGACGATGTTTCGATTGCCAACTTTGGAAAGCCACGGAGTTTCGTAGTTGGTATCACCCTCATCGATAGATAATTTATTCCAAGGGTCGTGAACATGGAGCTTTTTAGGGAGAAGATATAAAGGAATCCGCTGTTGGAGAGTCGGATTCCCATCGTGCGTGCACGGGATGAAGGGATATGGAGAGGGATAATGGTCTGGATGGAAGGGCGAATCGATGCTCGGCAGTGGCGCGGCAGGTTTCTCTGTCGGTTTGTCCACAGGTTTCTCTGTCGTTTTGTCCGCAGCTTTTTCTGGCGACGTTTCGCCTGCTTCATCTACTTGCATGACGTCATTGAGCTGCACGCCGGCGGTTGCATCTTCTACTGCATCATCGTTAGCAGCTTGTACTGCCTCCTCTTCTTGCTTGATACCGACATTCTCGTCCTGATCACCGACTGGAGGGATCGGATCCTCTGCATCTGTGACTTCCGCTATGTAGCTAGACCCTGATTTTGCCTTCTCTCTAACCTCCTTTCGGCAGGAATACTGATCGAATATGCCCAATCTGACACGTGTGTCAAAGCATCCAATCAGTTCCCCGATGTCAGCTACTGGTATCTCTTTGGGATCCTCTTCCTGATCGGCCCAATAGAGCTCATCCTTGGCTGTAAGCTCACCAGCCTGGCGCATCCATTTCGCAAGTCTGCTTCCCGTGGAATTGGTGATGTAGTTTGGCACATTTGGGAGACGTCGAACATGGTAGAAGTCGTAGAGCGTTGCACCCCATAAATCAAGTCCATTGCCGGCCTCCTTTCCCCTCAGTGGAGACGGCTTGATGGCTTGTCCATTAGGATAACGAGGCCAAACGCGGAAGATCATGCGATTCTTTCCATATCCAATGGAATGTGTGTCGTTATCGTTTTGATCTTGGATAGACTTGGGGAGTTTGTGGGGGTTGATCGTACTGAAATCAGTGTATTCGGCTCGTGAATGTTCATCCAGGCTGCAACGAAATGGTTCTAAAGTGTGCAAGCATTGATGATAGCGACATACCCCTCTTCTTTAGTACCCTTTTCTTTGGATTTCTTGGACGGAGGCCCCTTGGCAGACTCAGAATCTACAGCCTTTGCGACGCGTCGTTTAGCCTTTTGGGTCTTCAAGAAACCCCGTTGCATGGCGGAATTTGATAGTGTTGATATAGATGGGATGAACGATCCTAGGGGGTCACAAGTCGCAATTCTACGACACTGGCAGAAACGTTGAAGGAGTCAGATCAAGACCCAGAGGCAGAAGAGCGACGGTGACAATCAATAGTAACTTTATGTAAGTGGTAGTGCGGGCGTCAAATATCAATGGGTGAAGTATTTCCTAAATAGTAGTCACCTCTTATAGTACAGTTCTATGTTCACGATTCACCTGTATGAGGAAGGCTATTTGTTCATCAGTTAATTGTATGGCCGTTTTATGTATTATTCTCGAAAGCACGTACAGTAGTTGCACCTGCACCTAGATACGCGAGAGGCTCGAGTGAAACCGTGACAGCCCCTAGCTGTTGACAACGAGCTTTCGAGCTCTGAACACGAATAATTGTAAATTTCTTGTGACAAGGAAATAAGGCTGAGTGAGTGATGAAGACCGCGACGTTGGAGAGCTCGAGGTGGGGATGTACTAGACCAAGTACGTAGCAGGAAGTGGAACAATAGTATTGTTCAACCGTGACGTTGTCCGGTATTATTACTCACGTGACTAGGAACATATATTTTTCCGACGGACAGAGTTACTCAGTGAGACTGCAATCACAAAGCCAACAGCGATCCTCCGAATGTTTCAGAAGCAATCATATACACGCATCCAAAAAAATCATGGGTTCTTGTATTTACCGGAACACAACACACACGGGACCGTACGACTCCTCAATGGACCTTTAGTGAATCCACTTTCGACTCCGAACATCGGAATTGTGCCTCCAATACCAGCAAGTTACAGCTCTCCCCCTGCTGGGGAACGCAGTAACCCATATTTAGATCTTGCTCTTACTATTCACCCTGTTGGCTTCTTGTTGGTCAGTCGCACTTGAACTTTCAAATCCATCAGGTCTAAGAATAACAGCAGATATGATATCGCTGCCTTTTGTGCCTTGAATGGTTCAAGTATCACAGCAGCCATGTTTGCGACGACTTTAGTGCTTCATGAGCGATGTTGTAAACATAAGTGTGAACAGGGACTGGACTTATCGGGAAATGAAGACCCTCCACCTTGGTATTTCATCTTGAACGAGAACCATGGCCCGCTACTTATACGCCCGCAGGCTGGGCGGTGGACTGGCCAGGTGTCACATGTATGGATACCACGTATACATCATGTCGCACAGCGGGCGGATCATAATTTCGAAGATGATTTCGACCTCAAAAGAAGTGGGTCGCGCTACCACTCACCAACCTGGCAATTTCGTGGCAGTAGGTACATACTGAATCCCCCTGTGCATGTCGATAAGCTATCGTCGGAGGAAGACCACTACATTCTTGGATTATTGCTTCTTTTGGTTTCCTGATAGGCTAATTATTTAGAGAGGTATGATTGTGCGGCTCTGGTCCTCACCTAATGTCACAATTTCCCTGGTCTTCCGCACACAGGCCAATAGAAAGTTGTTCCTTCTATAAAATTATCTTTCCGTTAACAAGTTTACATTGGCCGCTGATAGCAATAACCACTCACTCACTGACCTGTGTTCTTGGATTTAAAGCGTGGTTGCGTCATTGACAAGGGTCGTATTCTTGCCGTCGTCCTTCCAGGCAGCCACAACCCACAATGGATTACAGTGAGTAGTCTTTTGATATCGGGCCTGTCGACCTAATGTGTCACCCAGAATTTGCTCTATGGCTTGTTCCCTCGGGAGAGGAAGCTGAGGCACTACGCTATTTGATGGAATTCCGACCAAGGCGTCCTGATAAACCAAGGAACGACAAACCAAAAAATGTCAAATCCAAAGATATCAAACCAAAGGACGATAAGCCAAAGAGAGATAAATCAGACGACAGCAAACCAAAGGATGGTAAACCAAAGGACGGAAAATCAGGGGACGGAAAATCAAAGGACGGAAAATCAAAGGACGGAAAATTAAAGGACGGAAAATCGGAGGACGGAAAATCAAAGGACGGAAAATCAAAGGATGGCAAATCAAAGGACGGAAAATCAGAGGATGGAAAATCAAAGGATGGAAAATCAAAGGACGGAAAATCAGAGGACGGAAAATCAAAGAGCGATAAGTCAAGCACTCACTCGATATCATCTCGCTCGACATCCTCTTACTTGAGACCCTCTTATTCGAGACCCTCTTATCCGAGGCCATCTTACCACAGACCATCCCACTTCCGACCACCTCACTTCGGATCATCTTACTTCGGAGCACCCCACTTCGGATCACCTCCCTTTGGATCACCTTACTTCGAACAACCTCACTTCGGACCACCTTACTTCGAACAACCTCACTTCGGACCACCTCACTTTGGACCACCTCACTTCGAACCACCTCACTTCGGATCACCTTACTTCGAACCACCTCGCCTCAGATTACCTCACTCCAGATCACACTCCAGATCATACCCCCGCTTCGAACCTCATATTACCCTCGTCACTTTCTCATGCCCGTATCGCCCTAACACATTTCAATTGGTGCCCATGGGTGCCAAAACGACTCCCGTGCATTTCGAGTCCATGCAAGTCGGAGACGACTTCCTCGGCTCATTGTCCATCGTCACTCAAAAGTCCAGCGAGCTCATGCAGCTGCGCGATCGTATTATGGACCACCTGAAGGCGAACAACATTCGAGTCTTGCCAAACCCTTCATTTCCGCGCATGTCCTTGTTCTACCTAGATGAATCATTCAAAGGAGAACGTGCGCTTCTTGGCAAACAACTGCGAGAGACAGGAAGAGTCCACGAAAAAATAGGCGGGGAGAAAAAATTGTCGCTGAATTGTGGCGTGGATGGTGCCGGGCCTGCATTCGACGCCATGGTAGGGTTTGAAGGAATGGAAATATGGCTCGTTGATTGCACTGAAGGAGTGGAAGATTGGAACGTCCTGGATAGACGGTATCTCAAGCCACGGGCGCCCAAGGCCAAGGTCTACGTGAAAAGAGGCGATCCTTACATGAATATATTTGGGAGTGAGGGGCCTGATCCTTACCAGGTCAGAGAAATGGCGTCCTATATTCCGACATGGGGCGAACCCGGACATTCTGGTATATACGGACCAATGGCACCATATATTCCTCTGGACCCAAGGTAGCGTGCGCCTTCCTGGCTGTAACTTGCACTCAACATAATTCGAACCACAGACATTATACGCATAATCACGCACAATGGGAAGACCCGAGGATGCGAGGCAATATGTATCCAAGTCAGAACAGGTTGGGATATGCCTCCAACCTGAATGGATACCGGGAACTGGAAGGATACTTTTGAGTCCACCGGCGGCATTTGTGCACATGGCCTGGTATTGGCTGTAACGCTCCTTAGATTAATATCGTCAGTTACACTTGCATTTAAACCATAGATGATATAGAGATATAGATGGATAGGCATTTACCTTGACGGTTTTGACATTACAGCGCATGCACCGTGGTCGTACATCCTAATCTTCGCATCCCAGAGGATCTTAAGAAGACAGGATTCAGGATTCCTGCTGCACTTCCTAAAAGCTGTGAGAGTGCAATTTACTCCTTCGCCGACTGTCGGATCGATTACCATCGCGGTGCCCTTCTCGAGGCAATGGAATCGATGCATCGATATTTGCCGTTGGGCTACAGATTGCGAGTTGTCACCTGCGGACTGCGGTCATGGGTGCAACTTGAAAGTAAATTACGTGCTGGCGCAGTCTTTCAAGCATTGCGAATGAGGTTGTTTTGAATGTGTACAGATCGAGGGAGAGAAACTGTTGGAGTTACGTATCGTTGATTCGCGTGGTTGCTAAACCGGCATAGAGCGCCGAGTTCGGAGCCGCCGGCTACTTGCCCGTACACGCTTTACAGTACTTATACGTGGCGAGAGCACCGTTGGCTGCAACGTGCTCAGCAAGCCCTGCTGAGCCAGCATGGACGAAGCATCTGATGTTATGCCCAGTGAACTGCCAGTCGAACGCCGCCAACGTCACACGCGGGATCGTACGGCTTCCATGAATTCACTTTCTCACTTCAAAAGTGCATCGTCCAAGCACATACGACCTAAGTCCACCCTCCGAAATCGTGGTTCTAATGCAAGCATGAAGAGCGTTGGGTACATATCATCCTTACAAACTTGAATGGTGCTTACGTTTGTCCCCCAGCTCCGACACTGACCACTCGGAAATTATTGCTCCCATTCCTCGCCGACATCTCCTGCAAACGTCACAAAGTCTTCATTGGCTTAGGGTTGACACGTCGTCGGGAGATGAATGGCTCAACAGAGGTGTCTCTCCCGTTTCCGCGTCTTCAGTCGGCTCTGTCTTCCCAAATAACAGGATGAGCAATCGACTTAGCTTCACCGCTCTTATGGAACACGAAAGAACCGCCGTCGGTCCATCATCCACGGTTGATGCGAGGATACTTGAGGATGATCAGGGAAATATTGGAGCTGGAAGGCGGTTTGTGAGGTGGATGCATCGGAATAATATGAAAAACTGGGTCGTTCCTTCAGCTATCGCTGCATCTACCTTGGTTAAATGGTGCATCGGATTCGGAACATATTCGGGTGCGTATAATCATTGTGCGCATACTTTAATCTTAAGTCGCCCCATGATACATAGGCCACAATACGCCACCTATCTTCGGCGATTATGAAGCCCAGCGACATTGGATGGAGCTTACTGTACACCTCCCCGTTGGGGAATGGTACACTTACGACTTGCAGTACTGGGGTCTTGACTATCCTCCTCTAACTGCATATGTTTCATGGCTATGTGGAAGAATGTAAGTCTGTCAAGTAGAATTCGTTATACTCTCTCTATTTATCTTGTTCCTCAGTGGGTCTTTAATCGAACCTTCGTGGTTCACGCTACAGGCATCTCGCGGCTTAGAGACCGGAGGAAGCAAGCTATTCATGCGAGCCACTGTGGTCATCTTTGATCTCCTACTTTATATTCCGGCATTGTACACCTTTGTATGCGCATGGCAGGGCACGCGATCATCTAGGAAACGAGTACGTTCGTCAATCTATTGTCATGACAGCTTCAGATGTTTATGGTGGTATCCTCATATCACGAGCAGCACGCTGCGCTGCTCACATTACTGTTCCATCCAGCACTTCTGTTGATCGACTTTGGTCATTTCCAATATAACTCCGTCATGTTAGGTAAGTTCCTCTTCATTGATAGTATTTCTGATTCTCACTAGCATTTTCTCTCAGGTTTGACGCTACTTGCGATTAATGCCTTTGCAGCAGGACATGATCTTTTTGGAGCTATCTTCTTCGTCTTGAGTTTGGGTTTCAAACAGATGGCTCTTTACTACGCACCTGCGGTCGGCTCTTACCTGATTGGAAAATGCATTTATCTAGGCCCCGTCCATGGGTAAGTCTGTCGCGGCTGCAGGACTGCTTTCAATGCGCTAAATGTTCTCTAGTACTCGCCTGTTTCTGCGTCTAGCGCTGACGACAACATTAGCCTTCATCATCATGTTCGCACCCTTCCTTCCTCCCTTCTCTCCTCTCTCCACTATTGCTGCGCCTATCATTCGCATCTTCCCATTCGGACGTGGTCTCTTCGAAGACAAGGTTGCCAACTTTTGGTGCTTTACCAACGTGTTGGTGAAGTGGAAGCATATATTTGCTAGCAGAGAAGGTATTCTGATCAAAGCATCTACTGGCCTTACCGCTCTCGGATTCTTACCTGCTGTGGCTGCGCTCATTTTCGGTGGTTACAAGACTCGGTTGCAGAAGGACGCTCAAAACCACTCAGTGGATGTGTCTCCTTCGATGGCACCCGCGTCACCATCATCACCAACGCCAATTTTGCCGCTATTACCCTATGCGCTCCTAACCTGTTCCATGTCGTTCTTCCTTTTCTCCTTCCAGGTGCACGAGAAGACTATTCTGATTCCCCTTCTACCTCTCACACTCCTGCTGTCGGGCGCCGCACCTACTGACGATGTATTCTTGTGGGGAGCTTTAGGCAACAACGTTGGTGTCTTTAGGTAAGCAGTATGCGATTTTGCGTGTTCGCGCCGCTGATGTGGACGCTGTTCACTTGTAGCATGTGGCCCTTACTCAAAAAAGATGGACTGGGACTTCAGTACCTTGCAATGCTTATTCTCTGGAACCGGTTGATTGGGTATAATCCATTCAAACTACGCTATGGGCATTTCGCGGGACTCTTATCTTCCGTACGAAGTGCTTATTTTTCACGGTTCTGTCACAGTTGATGACATTTAATCACAGGTGGTACATACAGTAATAATAATCCTTCACCTGATCGAGCTTGCAGTGACGCCTCCTGCACGCTATCCCGACCTCTTCCCAGTCCTTAACGTCCTAACATGTACCCCGATCTTTGGACTTATCTGGCTCTGGAGCATCAAGCGTCTAGTGGAAGTGAGCTGGGCTATAAGCGGACTGCCTGGAAAACGCGAAAAGGAGCCTTCTTCAACTGTGTCTGCAATCAGCACAACCTCGTCGAGCGCAATGTTCGGGCACAGTCCGATGCGTGGAGAGATGGGGGTGCGTGCGACGAGTCTTGGGTATGCGAGTGGGCGCGGGCGTGGACAGGCTGATGCTAGGAGACGAGCGCTTGTGACGAGTGCAGGTGGTGATCAGGAACATTGAGCGTTGGGATTTGGCTTCGTTTGTTTTTATTTAAAGGAATATTATATGATGGCGCATATCCACCCGGATTTCAAGGAGAGGGGGACTTCTCGTCCTCACACACCGGTTCCATCCAGATGCTTCTCTCATTAGGTTGTACGCAGTGACACGCATCATTCCGTACGTCGGAAAGTGCAACAGCAGCTTCGCACTCACATCGGCGGAGGCCTTTCTGCACTTGCTCCGTCCATGCGTGTCCTTCGCTCTCGCAGGGATGGTCTAGTTCTCACTTCTGGCCTTCCCGACGAGATTCTTGCGATTATATTCAAATACTTTGACGATGCACTGATTACCTACTGGTGGGGTGGGTCCATTACCGATCGCACAGCGGGGAAACTGACATTTTGCCGCCAGTGAAATTACATTCGAAAGGTAATCCAGGGTGCTCTGGAACGCTCTAGCCCCGAAAGTTACAACGTGAATTTGCAAGATACGGCCGGTCTACGCAGACAACCCGGCCGAGATTGAGATAAGCATCATTGAAACTCAGCAAATGCACATCTAAATCTGATTCTGATCACAATGATAACGCCCTCGATCGGTTGCATTAAACATGTCTGCCACTAGGGAATTTCCAACAACAACACCAGACTCAACCCGGCGAGGTTGGGAGTAAGTAGTACTATATGTTGCAGTCGTGAAACGCACCATGCACCATAGGCTCGTTTTTTTGTATACTACCTACTTGCGACCGTGACCGTGATTCAGGCCTTCGGGTATGAAGCACAGTCAACGGCAGCCACGAACTTTTCAGAACGCAACTCGAACGCCCAGGTAAATCGGTTCACGCAGAACAAGTCCGAAACATATAAAAGCCTTTTTGCTGAGACTCTAACTGCAGAATTCAAGCTCTTTAATCCACGCTCAATCTCAACTACCAGTACACTTTGTATTTCACAATCCAAAACAATGTTCGTCAAGAATTTGCACTTCCAGTCGTGAGTGTTCGCGATCTCGCTCTGCTCAAATTTTTCACCCAGCGTTTTACAGTAATAACCTCGGCAAGCAGGTCACCCTCATGCTCACTTTGAGTCCCGATGTGGATCGCCTCTACGAGGACGTCTTCCCAGTAGTTTGGAAGTAAGTGTGCCGACTCGTGTCTTGGACGATTTAAAACCTTGCAATTTTTTCAGAGTCTTCAACTTCCCGAAGTCAGGTGGGTGTTCCTATTATCTTGCTGCCAAGTCGCCGACTTATATATGAGCCGTCTTTCCAGGTCCCTATAAGGCTACCACGACCTACACGACCCAGTAAGATGACCGACAAGATCAATAGTCTTGGAAGTCGCTTATATATCGTATAGGTTTGCTTTCTCCAGAGCCCAGGTCGAGAATGGGAAGGTCGTCGACGCCTGGACCTCCATCAATATCAATGTGAGCGACTCTCATCTACTTCGAAATTGATAGCACCAACGCAAGCCATGATGCAGAACGGCGAGAAAACAATTCTGACAGAAGCCAACGATATCTATCATTTCTCTGTTAAGTCTGGTTTCCGTTGATTTTCATCTCGACCACCGACGAATACCTCGTGCAGACCCCTCAGGCGGCAGCCTCTGGCATCCTGCAGGCCCAGAACCACACTGGGACTACTCAAGAAATGGCAGTCGGTTTGTGACCATCATCATCTCCTCTTCTTTCACCTGAACGTATTGTCCATCTCCAGGTTTCGTAAACAAAGGAGATTTTACGCCCACACCCGTACTCTTCTTCAGCGATGTAGAGTATGTCATCTTGCCTGTAATACTTTCTCTTTCAGAGCGTTCACAATATCAAATGTAGAGATGGCAGTAACGTCACGGCAAAGTTCACTCCCGTCTTGCGGGCCTACATCACGTCGGACTATGAAGCGACCTCAATTTTGCGAGGCCAAGTCGACACCCCTGCGATCTTGTCGCACGACCTCACTGGGATTGCTCAGAACACGACTTGGAACCTCTCGCACGACGCGTCCACTGGACGTTACACGCTCACCCGTGTTTGATTAAGGAATGTGACACTGGTGCGCCTAGACGTCCGTTCTGTGATATCTGCATCTCAATGTTTACTGTGCTTTCACAGTATCTTTGTTCAAACCAATAGCCTCACTAAGTCGACGTGGGCAATGTGAGCATTCGTGCATTTGTGGAGCACCATCGCGGCAGAACAAACACCACTGCTGAGAATTAGTAGAATATACGAGAAGGAGTCGCGTGCGTTTATGTGGTGCCAGAATTGAGGAATGAGGATTTCTTTTTTTTAGTTGATATCGCCTCTTCCATCCCATACGGTGGCAATGCCTTGTGATATACACTTTTGATGACCTGTTCACCACGGAGACCAGAAACAAGTTTGAAGGGACCAGGTAGCACACTACGCTTCGCAGGTCCTCCCGTAGACTTGCCAGACTTGCGGATGGTACGTAGGACGAGAGAGTTTCCGCTAAGACGGAATCTATGTAGCAGCGGATTATTTATTCGAACCGGAAGAGGAAGGCTGTACATACTGTCAAAAATTAAACGCGCTAGTCCACGGAGTTATATTTTGACTGGCAAAGTGTAGACTTGAGATCGATGTTGGAGAAGAAATCTTTGAGTTCATTTCACATGAACGCGTTTGACCCAGTTGGGTGATGACTATGATTCAGAGTACTCAGAATTGATCAGAACTTAATTAATGCAATCTCGAGACCTTCAATCCTCTCAACCAGAGACCATGAATCCAGCATTCAATGAAGCAATCTCAATTTATTCGGATCGTGCATCTTCCATAAGGTTGGGTTAAGATTCGTGAGCAATCATACCTCAGTGGTGATTTACGTCGATGTGAACTTTCCAGTTAGAGCGGAATACGACCTTCAGCGACTGGCAGGCAGCATGATCTTATACCTTCAGGAAAGCAACTCCTTGTGTCATCTCCTTCTCTAGTAGTTGCTCCGCGCCACGCAGTCTATTCCAAATACCGATTTATGTAATGTGAGTTTGGTGTTTCCCATCCAAGATGGGCGCTTACAATATTTCCAGACCATCGTCCAATTACTAAATTGTAGACCTAATAAGCATGATGACTTCCAGGCTGCGAGTGCTAAAAGGCTTGTCAACCTCCACCACGACCTCGTGAGAAATCAAATGCTCAGTGTATTCGAGCAGGTCGAGTATACCTGGCGCGTTCAACAACATGAAACTAAAAAATTTAGAATCAATATTGGAATGAACAGTGTGGGAGAAATCAAACGATGTCCACATCATCAACAATGAGAATAAGCTTTCGCTTCTCGTTGTATTTGAGCTGCACAAGTAACTCAAAGCTACACCGCGAGCCAGTCTCGCATGTTGTGTCACAAGATACTAAGCAGATAATAAATTCGGTGGTCTTCAAGCGCACGGAGAGATGCAAAGTCGATGGAAGCTATAGACCTAAATCTGATGACGCTGACTATCAAGACAAAATGCCCTGAGAACTAGCATTGGAGCAATGATAGGTGATATCAAGTCTAACTCGTTCAGCGCCTCGCAGAGAAGAGGGAAGAGGTCCATACGAGCGTCGGGAATGAGTGTCTGGCACTGAACTTTCTTGTTAATTTTGAAGGATCTGTCCGACTTCTTCGCTGAACTTGTGTCTAGATGGTCCAGAGTACAAAAGTGAAGTCGCGACAAAAAGGACAAACAGGGCGTTATGTAATGAGGCAGGATATCGCGGTGTTGCTGGGAATGACAATACCTCAGT
>NW_024539925.1:0-28532 GCF_016647785.1 Suillus fuscotomentosus | reverse complement strand
CTTCCACAAATGGTCACCCCATAATCCTTCCTTGTTTGTATGCAGGCGGTCGAAAGAAAGTGCACGATGAACATCGACATGAAGGATTCTCGAGAAGACATTCTAACAATTGAATTACATCAGCAAACTTGTCAATAGTAATAGATATAACAGCAGAAATGGTAAAATGGGAAGGAAGTGAAGTTTTTCATACGAGGTCGTGAATTGTTTGAAATACAAGTCAATCATTGTAAGAGGAAGGGTAAGTTGGGAGGGAAATGCATACCTCAATGTTTCGAAGCGAGAAAGCCTTTAGATGATCCTCTTTTTCCTTCTCAGACGGCTTTGATCTTGCAGTGCGGAGTATGTCTTCAGATTGGTGGCTTGTGTGCAGCTCATGGGTACGGAGAATGGACTGCTCGTCTTGTGGAACCAAACAAACTGGACACGGAAATTTTCCCTTAAGCCCACAGATCAATGCCATGATACATCTATAATTTGTACATGAGCAGCTCACAATAGTTAACTTGTAGTACTAGTATGACTTACTGTTCTTCGTAATCGACACTTAAGATTATAATGAGGGGCCAGAGATGACGTCGGATTCCGTCTCCGCATTCAAACCAATAGCCTGTATTTGAGTGCTTCGCAACCGAGGCCAGAAGCTGGTAGAAGGATGTATGCCAGACAGCATTTTTAAAGTCTACATAGTTCTTCTTTTTCGCATGTTCTTGATCCTCAACAATCTGAATTAATATAATGGCAGTCAGCATTACTATGAACTCACATACTACAGTGACCTATCTCCGTATAATACAAGGGAACGGACGTGCATAATATCCCGTATGATACGGGCCAGCGGACCATGGGCCCATGATAAAAATATTCTCAACTATGATGGATGGGCCGGGAGGCAAATTATTCCCGATGGAGGCGGGTGGGCCCATGCAGGGAATATATAGAGTAGATGAGTGGGCCGATGTAAATGAATATTAGGTAGACGGGTGGGCCGAGGTAGCTGGATATTATGCAGATGGGTGTATTAAGGTAGATGTGTATGAGATAGATGGGTAGGTACTTGTTATCACATTCACGGGTGGGCCCAGACACATATTAAATTAGACGGGTGGGCCGAGGGTATTATAAAATATTGTATTATACGGGTGGGCCCAGACGCATATTAATTAGACCGGTGGGCCGAGGGTGTTGTATGGGATGTTGTATTAGACGGGTGGGCCGAGGGTGGTATAAAATATAGATGGGTGGGCCCATGTGTATCATAATTGTAGACATGATGGAGCTGAGGTAGTTGTACATCAACCAAATCAGAGGAGGTAATAAATCAAAGTTACCAAGTTCCCGGAGCATCAGGTGATCTCCTGACATGGCAGTGCGAAGCTTGTGTTGCCCAACGAGACGCCAAGTTCCGGCCACCAGAATTTGAGTCAACTGTACCGAGTTCCGAGTTCCGGGACCCGGAACTCACCACATAAGTTGGTTAATACTTTTTGATGGTGCACAGGTTGTCTTGCAGAATGTGGAATCCGGGGTGCGAAGCTTGTGTTGCCCTACGAGAAGCCAAGTTCCGACCACCAGAATTGGAGTCAACTGTACCGAGTTCCGAGTTCCGAGTTCCGGGACCCGGAACTCAACACATAATTTAGTTAATACTTTCCATGTTAAATGGCCAACCGAAGTTCAGATGTTTCTGAAGAGAGCAGCAGGTGCTCTCTTGACATGGCCTCTGATGGTGCTTAGGTTGTCTTGCAGAATATGGAATCCGCGGTGCGAAGCTTGTGTTGCCCTACGAGAAGCCAAGTTCCGACCGCCAAAATGTGAGTCAACCGTACTCAGAGGAGGTAATAAATCAAAGTTACCGAGTTCCCGGAGCAGCAGGTGATCTCCTGACATGGCTGTGCGAAGCTTGTGTTGCCCTACGAGACTCCAAATTCCGACCACCCAAATATGGGTCGACCGTACCGACCTCCGAGTTCCGGGACCCGGGAGTCGACAAATGAATATCTGATGACCAGCGAGTCAACCTTACTCAGAGGAGGTAATAAATCACAGTTACCGAGTTCCCGGAGCAGCAGGTGATCTCCTGATATGGCAGTACGAAGCTTGTGTTGCCCTATGAGACGCCAAATTCCGACCACTCAAATATGGGTCAACCGTACCGACTTCCGAGTACCGGGACCCGGGAGTCGACAAATGAATATCTGATGACCAGCACACTTCCAATCAGGTAGTATTTCATTGAGCAATGGATAATAATACATCTTTGACAGCGGCCAAAATTATCCATGGCTCCCTTATCTGATCCTCTCTATCTCCACCCCCTATAACACCAAAGTCCGGACATCCAGCATTCAGCGTCTGATTTCCCAAGATTAACATCCAGCATGAACGGTTCTTCCCCTTCCCCTCCTGATAGCATAAACATCTGGCGCACTTGGGCCCTGACTGTGACTTATGAAGCAGGGGAATATACTGAACAGAAATTCAAGGCAGAGAAGACTGGAGGAGGCCCAGTCATACCTTCCCCCAACCTAGACACTGATCTGGTGATGGCGTGCGATCGCTTGGCTGATGTACTCATAAAGGCATCTAAAAATCCCAGTGGGTCTTCCTGCAGATTCGGAAAATTCTATTTATCATTCAAATTCCTGCATGACAGTTCAGATGCAGATGGATATTGCAAGATATAGCAAATTGATCTCCCCGAAGGACACCGGGCATAATGAACATAAAGAGGCGAGGTTGCTTGAGAGGTGTCCTCCTGGCCATGAAGGCAAAAGGTTGGTCGATGAACCTGCAATAATTCTTGATGCATCCGGTGCCATCATTGCATGGTATCTCCCAGACGCCCTGACAGACACCACCCAGGTGTGTAATATACATTGTTACTCGATGGATATCGAATATTAATGGAACCTACAGAAGGAAATCAGGGAGGCCACCTATTTGCTCTCTCCAAGCCTCGAAAAAAGTGTAAGGGCTGATGGCAATTGGCGAACTAATCAAAGGTTGTTCAACCGGGGCTCGGAAGATGTTGGAGCAACTCCCGGATGCATCAATCTATCTCCGGCATGGTTTCAACAGGGACACGAGGTAGGATCTGATGAGATGGTGATTCCGGCAGTCATACTTACCAATCCCAAAGAATGTGTCCGATCCGGAGGTATCTGCATCATTGAAGGGACCTTCCTGCGAGAATATCCTCAAAGCCATTGCAAGGCCAGCAGCCATCGCGTCCGCGGCACTCAGAGTCATGCATCCTGAGCAGTACTGGGCAGGGTTGAGAACCTTGTCAAACCTTGGAAATATAGCAGTAAGCAAGGATCTGCCACAGATGCCGGAGGCCCTGCAGTACTGGGCATCCGTGTTTAACACCCTCTCCATCATTTCCAATCGGGAAACCCCCCATCATCGAGACCACATGTCCATTGCTGAATGCTTCGACATTCTCACCACCGTGGGGGACTATTCTAATGCTCGGATGACAATGCCAAACCTTCAGCTGGAGTTCAAGTACAATTCCGGCTGTATGATTGCGTTTTCCGGAAAGATTGTGAGACATGGAGTGTATGATGTGGAAGGGGATCGGATTGCTTGGGCATGGTATATGAGGGATGCTGTTCATATTTATGCTGGTGTTCCATCATGTGGATGGGCTAGTGTGGATGGTCCATACAGCGTGTGAAAGATCAAACAAAGAGCAAGCATTGTGACCTATATACATTCCAACAAATGAATACCATGTACCAATTGTGATCCGGACCTCAATACTCAATTTTGAGCATTTCCCAAGTGATATGTGGGACTAAATAATTTGGATGCAAGCCTCGGTATTCGATAATTGGAACTCGGGACTTGACATATGGGAGTCCTGAGTGCCGGGGTACTTAGTCCCGACACCCGGACCTCAGCAAGTGATATTTGAGACTGGGGGAAGATGTATAAATACGCTCGAATTAACATTTGTTATTGCCATACACATTTAACAAAACCCTGAACCCCGACATTGTGGACTCCGGACTCGACACTGTTCTGAATACCGAGTTCCGGACGCCCAGGTCCCGAGTCCCGAATTTCGGAGGTCGGGGCTCGGAGACCCGGAGCTCGGCAACTGTGTTGGGTGTCAGGGTATCCAGACCATTGGAGATAGCATGTGTGAGTATTTTGCGTTTCATGGTTTATGTTGGGTGAATATGGAATCGGGGATCAGGGACTCGGTATTCAGAACAGTGTCAAGTCCCAGGTCACGAGCTCCGAGTCCCGAGTGCCGAACCCCGAGTCCCGAGTCCCGAATTTCGGAAGTCGGGGTTCGGCGACCCGGAGCTCGGCAACTGCTGGGTGTGGGTTTCGGGACTCGGGACTCGGAGCTCATGACCTGGGACTCAACACTGTTCTGAATACCGAGTCCCTGACACCTGATTCCATAATCACGAAACATAAACCATGAAACTTAAAATACTGACAAATGCTATCTCCAATGCTCCGAGTACCCTGACACCCAACACAGTTGCCGAGCTCCGGGTCGCCGAACCCCGACTTCCGAAATTCGGGACTCGGGACTCGGGGTTCGGTACTCGGGACTCGGAGCTCGTGACCTGGGACTTGACACTGTTCTGAATACCGAGTCCCTGATCCCCGATTCCATATTCACCCAACATAAACCATGAAACGCAAAATACTGACACATGCTATCTCCAATGGTCTGGATACCCTGACACCCAACACAGTTGCCGAGCTCCGGGTCTCCGAGCCCCGACCTCCGAAATTCGGGACTCGGGACCTGGGCGTCCGGGACTCGAATGTGAGATTTTTGAATGCATAGAATATGTTACATCTTGTATACAATGAAGAGTGAATGGGACTACACTCCTTTGCCTTTCCTCAATTTCTCTAACATGTCAGTGTACATCTTCACCTCTCCCATCTTAGCTTCGATGCCCTGATCTTGCTCCTCCAGCAATGCTTCCATGCGTTCTTTGATGAATCTCAGTCCCATGAGTGGTGGAGTCGAAGTGTTTTTCAACTTCTCTGGAAGTACCAAAGCATCATCCTCAACATTAAGCTGAAACAGATAAGTCATCAATCAAGGTAATTCAGCTGACATCTTACCGCCCAATACTGGTAGTGAGAGACGCAGGAAGCCATTATTTCATCCCACTGCCATGGTTGATCAGGGATTGTGGTGTTTCCCATCCACCATGGACATGTATATGCGAACACAATCCGGGACGGATGTCCTGCAATTGGCTCATCATGAAATGAAAGGAGGTGGAATGAAAAGACGTCGTCCGGAACAGTGTTCCAGGTCAGCATGGGATACAACTTAAGGATATAAGCGACAGGGACCGGAAGAACCGACACGATATTCTGTGAAGCGGAGTACTGCAGGAGTGGTGTGACAAATGTCTGCTCAAATTCTTAGCATTGACCAACAAAGTCATCAGGGCAGTGGTGACATACATTCATCTCCCATTGCAGCCCGGCTTTAAAATACTTGATCCGGTCAGCAGATAGACCATTGTTGGCAGCTTCCGTCCGATATTGAGAGATGATTGCACGGACGCGCGATCCAGCCATTGCCAATGTGCAGGAAATAGTTGCAAGGCTCAGCTTCAGAGGTCGGTAATGGCTTCCGGGATTCAGAGTGCCAGAAGTGGATGCATGAGATGCAGACATGGCTAATACAGGACTATGGCGCTGGCAATACAAGTGAAAGATGGTCAAGATGTGAAGATAAGAATCACTGATGGATGGATACGAAATTCAAACTCCGACATGGGCTGACCCGGACAATTCCCGGGCGTCAATTATGTATGTGGAAAAAGGGACTTCATGAGAAAACAATGTTCATTCATCTCCAGCCTCTATCAACACGTTTTGTAGGTCTTGAAAAGCTGCCTGCGCATCCTGTGCCAGCAATGAATACATGTGGGATTGCCTTCCGGCGTAGCATCCGTGACCCGGAAGTCGTTTCTCCAATGATTCCTGCATGTGCTCGCCCCATATGGTTGTTTTCCACAAAAAGAACTTACATGTCCAATCCATCTCGAATGTGACCAATAGCATTTCTTCCCTCCATCGATCCCGTAGTGCCTTTGCCCTCAGCCAATGGACTCGGTAAACTTGGCATGGGTCCAGTCAGGTAACCGCGGGATATGACATGCAAGCGGGAACTCACATTCTTCATTCCACGATTGATCAGGACCCCCGAGGTCGACTTCAACAGACCAAAACCAAGCCAAAGATTCATTTCGTTGACCTCGGGCATTTGGGTCGCCCACTGCAGTGCTGATTTTGAGTTGCTCGCGAAGCAGGGGTTTGTATTTCTGAAGCTGGTCTTGCCCCGGCTCAAGTTTCATCATTTGCTTCCTTGTCTTTGTATATATGCTGGCATGGAGGGAGACTGCCTGCTGCACCGACGTCACCTGGGACCAAGCTCGAGTTTTCAGGGCCTGGGAATTGGCCTGCCTAACGGTTGTTCGGAACAGGATGGCCTTGTTGCAAAGGTAAATGCGGAGATTGTGAAGGGCATCATTGGCCTGCCCTTCACGAAGCGACATCTCCAGGGGAATCAGATCCTCTGCCATGCATCGTCTGCATCTATCAACCCCCAGGTTTGATGGCAATGGGATTACAGTTAGCTCGGGAGAGTTTGTCCATGTGTGAGATGTCTCTGTGAAATCCGCCGGGTCATCATCGAGATCATCTAGAATGTCTACGTCCAAGTCTTCAGGTTCATCATCTGCATCAAATCCCTCCCCGAGATGTGTTAGAGCAGACCGAGCAAATCCATCTATCTGGCCTTGGAGCCGATCTCTTTGACGGGCGATGTCTAATCTCTGTGTCTCGGTGGATCTTCTTCCGATCCTTCGGACCTCGATGAGCAATGCAATCTGAGCCTCTTCAATTGCTAACCCTGTTGATATCCATGTCGCCACAGATCTGCGAGAGGGTGCTGCATTGCGGGCGTTACCCTCCTCTAACAATCTAAGCTCGATCTCCTTTTTGCTAGGTGCTGAGTGCAATATTAATTCAGTCCTCGACGGAGACAATGGAACTCAACGTACCCTTTTTGATATTGATCTCATATTCATCCATGGCTGAAGGATCATTCAATCTGCTTGACTGAGCTATCCTCTCCCTGGCTAACCATTCTGTCTTCAAATGTAGGGTGCTGCTTCATCGAGTCTGTCGAATGCCTTTCCACTTTCTAAGATACCATTCCTAGCCAGTTTGTATTTCCGGCATAGAGTCCTTTTCATGCGAATCATCTTGCAGAAATTGGAGTCATTCATCTGATAATCAAGGCATTCCTTTCGGTGGGGAGATGACATTCCCCGAGCAGCAGGGGAGATCAAATTGAGCCGTGCCCATAGCGTCTCCATGATCTCTCCATCGATCCGACCAATGCCTTCAATAAAGTTAGAAGCATATCGGACATAGCAGCTGTCCTGATGGCCATGAACGTGCCACAACCCAATTCCGGGAATGATGGTTAGTTGTGGTGCCATTTCTAGAAATCGACTTCGATCCACCCGAACCCGAAAGTGTTTGTTGTATTGACAATTAATATCATAGAAGGTGACAGCCCTGGTGATGCCTTCCATGTTGTGCCGGGAAGCCTCGCAAAGGGCATAGTCCATGTTCATTTGTCTGCAAGTGACCCATGGTTAACTCGTGAATGGGGAATGGTGGATGTGGCTTGCCTTTCGCCTTTCTGAAAATCCACCATGGAGTGAGGGACAAAGCAACCGTGTCTGGCACAGGCAACTCCCCCGATACCGGTGGACTCCAGCTTGTGCCGAGCAGCATTAGCTTGATTTACTGCCCGGTGATTGTTGCAGCTTGATTTTTCCACTGTGTCAGCAGCCTCTGCCAGGTGCATTTTATACCTGTCCTTTCCTACCATGAATCCAAGCCCATCGGACAGCCAAACTTCATCGAATGGCTTAATGGGATGCAGATGTTCGGCTTTGAAATTTCCAGTCCATCACAAATGACCGGGTGTATTTCCAGCTTGGATCCCTAGTATTATTATGGAGGCCACATAGGTTGAGAATAGGACTCACTCATCAAGAGATTCATCCTCTGACAACAGCACATTAATCCCAGGCTGAGGACATGCCAGGCAAAATAATGCAAGTTCTCCTGTGCTCGGGTTATCAGAACAATGGCCAAAGCCATGCCATTTCATTGTCTTCAACTGCCTCCACTGTCGAGCGACCCTCATGAGCTCTCTGTATCGGTCCTTGCAATGTGCTTTGTCAATATGATGTCCAGTAGATCATGAGGGTAAGGCATTACCGGAACAAGGTGTGGAAACATGCTGGAGGTCATTCGCCGGAGCTTGCTGTAATAGTTCATCGCCGAGGTGCCGCATTCAAGGCTGTCCAGTAGAAAATCATTGAGCACTCTGAAGGTGAACACAGTCTTTGGCCTGTTAAAAGATGCAGGGAAAAATCCGTGTCGAAACATTTGAATGTCCAGACTCATGGCATTCGGACATTCACAGCATCGAACCTCCAGGCGATGAACTCCGGACTTGTCCACGATGACCATGGTGTTTTCCTTTGGCTGGAACTCGGGTCCGGACACAAATGGCAGATCTTCAGGCTCGAGCAGGTCTTTGGTTCATCTTCTTCAAACAAATTCCACCGATCGGTGACCGCCGGACATTGTTTGCCATCATGGCCAAGGTATATAATGAGTCCCACATGAGCTAGACAACTCCGCTCGAAGAATCGCCCATTCCATTGACTGATCCAGTGGAAAGGATTGCTATGATGTTGACTCCTGCAATAGCCCGTGCAATAAAGTGGCTTGCCAAGACAATCTTGACATTTGTACACCCCATCCTGTTGGCAGATGATGCATCTCCTGTCTTCGGGTGGAGCTTCTCGATCGAGGAGGTGATGTAGATATGATTCCTGCCTTGGCAGCCATTGCCTGAGGTAGTCATTTTGACTCTGTATTTTGAATGCTTAGCCATAGTTTGAATGACACTCCAACATTGTACATGAACTTGCCATGGTTTTTGGGAGTTGCAAAGGCTCAAATGAGCCTTGGTCCTGCTCGTAAGTATTGTCAGGAAAGTCTTCCCAAGGAGGTGGTGCCTCAACAGGCTGAATTGTTGGTGATTCCGGGGGAGAGTTAGGCATGGACCTGTAGGCATGTCGTCTCGTGCTTGCAAGTGGGACCTTGACCCAAGTCTTCCTACCTTTGCTGCCCCTTGCTTCCACCCTGTGAGATTTTTGCACTGGGGTGCATCTACCTATCTTCATCTTGTTTATTAATGTTGCAAGCAAGGCATCAGCTCAGGTGTAATGAATTGTTATTGCAATATGATGCCGTGCAGTCCTGTTGGCTTATTACAAATTCATTTCCATTAATGGCTCAGGGTCCAATATGGGCCGATTAACCTATCATTAGGCTTTGCTCAAAGTTCAACTTCGCACAATTCATTAATACTTTCACCTTGCAAATCCTTAGCCATTTCTGCATTCTGATTCACTATGGCAAGAACAGGTCATTCCACCAACACGACTTCCGGAAGACACAGGATGCGTCAACCACAGTCTCAGAAGCTCACGGACAAGGAGATTTTGGAGTTGAAGAACTACCTTCCTGAGTGGACTGCTGCCAAAAGGAGTGAGAAGCGAGCGATTTTCACTGCCATAGCAAGGGCGGCCAGGTTGTTTGCTCCGAAGTTGGACCAAAAACAATGGAAAAAGAGGAAGCAGGTGAGGCTTCTTTGTTGTGTTGAAAAACTAAATGTTTAATGTCACATTCTTTCATCAACTCTTAGGTGTACAAGACTTGGTTGTTCAACAACAAGAAAAAGAAGGAAAGGAAGGACATGATCAAGTATGGGAGGAAATGGACGCCCAGGATGGTGGTCTACCAGCAAAACGCGAAGAGGTGCTGAAGAGGATTGAGGACGAGTCTGGGGTAAAGCCAGGAGATCCTGGTATGTTCAAACATGATCAGGCGGCGGTGAAGAGAGTCATGGCTGAATTGGACGACAACGAGTTGGAGAAGGCTAAAGAAACAGCCGAAGAGTGGTCCAACAACTGTCCGCCTCCGGAGATACAAGCACAAGTGGCTTGTAAGAAGGGTCCGGCATATATGGAGCACTTTTCGAACGAGATGTGGAGGCAATGTGGGATGAGAGTGTTTGTGATGTTGGCTTGGAAGAATGAAAAGGGCGAGGTGCTGTTCGGGATGTGAGTACATTTATCCATTGACGGAGATTTTTTGTCTCAAAATATTCATGCAGGCATGATGATAATGAGGCCTTAGGAGATGGGGACAGCTTCATGAAGATGAAGGACTGGGAGGACATTGAGCCAGTGTGGCAGGAGTACACGCAGGAACAGTTCGGTGAGTGTGTGAACCATGTATACCAGATTGAACATATTGAGCATCACAATGATAGGCGCTGGGGCACGGGATGGAGGACATCAGGTCAAGGGAGGTCGAAAACGAATTTGAAAACCAGCCTTCGAACTCGAAATGGACGGGGAGGGTATGCCACTCCTTCCGGACATCACCGACACCAAACTTGAGGAGAAGAAGGCCATAGTAAGGGCCTTTCTTACATCGCACTATCGTGAGTTTGTCATCGCATCACCTGACAAATTGTTCAATGCATGGACAAAGGGATATGCTCCGGGAAGGACAAGGCGGTTGTGCCATGGAGTGCCATTGTACAAAGTCAGGATGACTTCGTGGCCCGGACGTATCTTCCGGCGGATGTTGACTTGAAGGAACCTTCGAAGCTGCAAATTTGGGACACCACTACCTTGCTCCAGTTTTGGCTCGCTCGGCAAGAGACAGGCGAAGGGCCCACATTTCTGTTCAAAGCATGGAAGAACAAAGATGGGGACATGGTACCATCTGTCATATCTGGCAACTCGCCCTCTCCTCAGACTCGTATAGTGAGAAGGCAACAGAGGGTTACCATCCGAAGGCCTCGGGAGTCATCGACAGAAGCCGAGAGTGATAAGGAGAGTGCCACTCATCATATGGAACATAATGTGGATGATGACCTGGCTGACAGGAGACCTCCACTGAAGAAGCCCAGGACGGGAGGTCCTACACCCAGAGGGCCGGCAGTCCCACGTTCAATTCCAAAGCCTCGCCTGGCCAAGCCGGCCAAAAAAGGTGCATTACTGACATCACGATTGGGAGACCTCCTCGCTGGGTTAACTGACAATGCGACGGGCGAGGTTAGAGATGATGTCGAAATGGAAGAGAGTATCACACCGCTGGCACAGAAAAGGAGGAGGGGCACTCGAGTCACCATTGAACCATCCACGAGGACGACCCGGAGTAAGTTGCAAATGCCAGTAGACAGTACACCTAGAGTAACCAGAGCACGGGGACGCACTTAATGTACATATATCTTCCTGCCCTCATGTGTAATGTCATAAGTGCTATTATGTATATGTCAAAGTACTAACAATCAAATTGTAATTGCCAAATGCCAAATCTCGAGTACCAAGGCCCGAGTACCAAACCCTGAATACCAAAGCCCGAATGCCGGTCACCGAGTACCAAGGCCCGAGTACCGAACACCGAGTACCAAGCCCCGAGCCCCGAGTTCCGAGCCCCGAGTACCAAGCACCGACTACCGAGCCCCAACTGCCGAGCCCCAACTACCGAGCCCCAAGTACCGAGCACAGAAAACCTGGCAGCGAGTACTGGGTAGGTAGAGTATACAAGTACCAAGGACTACCTACTGAGTAGTACTGCAATGTGTCTACTATCAGACATTGATCAATATTTACATGTTACTTGAGTCCTCAAAGGCCTCAATGAGGGTATCCAATACCTTCAGCATTTCGGAGGTTGACTCCCTTACCCTTTGCATCCTCCAGAGGTCAGCATCTGCTTTTCGCAGCTTGTCGCATGTTTCAGCCCATGCCACCCTGAATGGTCTGTCAGCCTCAAGAATTTGGGCTACTGTAGGGGCAGGAAGATTTCCATGATGCTGTTCATAATCTCCCAGGCGATCTATAATTGATTGAACTTGCAGGATATTAGCAGAGATAAATAATCAACTGTTGTATACTTACTTTCAGCTTGATCATAAGATCCGATTGGCATGAACTCCCGAAACATGGCACGCAGGGCTTCATTGTTGAGTTCCGGCTCAGGTGATTGATGTTCGGGAGTTTCTGACATAGCTTAGGAGATAGCATGAGTAAAGCACATGAAATGATATGAATATACCTACAAGGTATGGGTGCACCTGGTACACCCGGAGTGGCCGGATCAGGCTCCAGAGTTGATTCATTCACTGGGGAAATGCCATGAAAGGTGACCATGGGATTGAAAGAGTAATCTCACCAGCCATAGGAAAATCGGGTATAACTGGAGCATCATCAGACAAAATCAAGGTATCCTCCGGACCAAGATACAAGTCCGGGTCATCGTACAGGGCCAGTCCATCCGCCAGAGCCGGAGATGATGGATCTGGAGATATGTGATGAATTTGCACATGTAAAATATGTACATTTGAATTGGAAAACATACCGGGAATTACATTCAACACATCCAAACCACCGGATGATCCAGAATCAGAGTCTAACTCATCATCCGGCCCAAGGTATATATCATCTAATGGATCTGAACCATGTCAGATCAATTGACTGAAATCAGAAAAAACAAAACATACCAAGGGACATCCGGGACTGGGAGGACTCATCCACATCCATTGAAGTAAATTCAGTGACTGGAGGGTCATGAAATCTGACCCCAGGTTGAGAGCTCATGATATCTGATGAGCTGATGCACTGATGAACTGATTGATAACTGATAACGTCGAAGTTCAACACATGGCCGCCGATTGCCGAAAGTTGAACGATGACCAAACAAACACAAACAATCAATGAATTTTCAACATCGTCCTTCAATTGTATTGTTTCTTTGAAACTTCATTCTATTGATAACAGATTTCACCCTGCTTTCAACATTCTCACATCTGTCAACTCCATCCAAATGTCTACTCAAGTTCAATCTTCATTGGCCAACCTCAAGGCATCCACTGCTCAACTTGTGGGCATCATTGCCGGCGCCCGGCACATCCCAGCTGGCTCTGTGGACGTCCACCTTGTTCTAACAAAGCAGGTCACCACTCTTTTGGTATGTTGAACCTATTAAATTAGTGTAACATTAATGTTTGTAATGTCCGGGTAGGCTGACATCATCTGGGCCCATGAGAAAGGGGAGTACATCCCTGGAATTGTGGTGTCCTGCTCTAAGGAGCTGATGAGGGTGCGTTCCATGACTCCCCGGGCATTGCCCAACTGGCACAGCATTGGCCACGATGACCCCCGGGTGGCTAGACACGCCTGGCGCAAGCAAGTCCATGCCTGGGAGGCATTGGGTGACAATTCCTGTGATCTCCCTGTTGTCCCTAACATTTCCACTGGCCCACTCACTCTCAACCTTCCGTCTCCACCTGTCCCTTCTTCACCTGCACCTGTCCCTTCCCCCACCCCCGTCATTTCCTCATCTCCGGTCGTCACTGGACCTTCCGGCAAGACGACCCCCGAGGTCCAGGACAAAGGAAAAGGTAAGGCCACCTCCGTCGACCTGTCGCCGGAAGTTGGGGGGAGCAACAAGAGGAAGTCTCCAATGATTTCGGGACACTCCTCCCAACCTCCAAAGTCGGCGCTGAAGGCTCGCAAGTGTGTCAAGTCAAGTCAACTCCCCAAGTCGAAGCCGTTTGTGGAGTCAGAAGATGATGAGGACCCAATTGTTCCACATATTACAGTGACCTATTTCCGTATAATACGAGGGAACGGACATGCATAATATCCCGTATGATACGGGCCAGCGGACCATGGGCCCATGATAAAAATATCCTCGACTATGACGGATGGGCCGGGAGGCAAATTATTCCCGATGGAGGCGGGTGGGCCCATGCAGGGGATATACAGTATAGAGTAGATGAGTGGGCCGATGTACATGAATATTAGGTAGACGGGTGGGCCGAGGTAGTTGGATATTATGCAGATGGGTGTATTAAGGTAGATGTGTATGAGATAGATGGGTAGGTACTTGTTATCACATTCACGGGTGGGCCCAGACACATATTAAATTAGACGGGTGGGCTGAGGGTATTATACAATATTGTATTATACGGGTGGGCCCAGACGCATATTAATTAGACCAGTGGGCCAAGGGTGTTGTATGGGATGTTGTATTAGATGGGTGGGCCGAGGGTGGTATAAAATATAGATGGGTGGGCCCATGTGTATCATAATTGTAAACACGATGGAGCTGAGGTAGTTGTACATCAACCAAATCAGAGGAGGTAATAAAATCAAAGTTACCAAGTTCCTGGAGCAGCAGGTGATCTCCTGACATGGCCTTTGATGGTGCACAGGTTGTCTTGCAAATTTTGGAATCCGGGGTGCGAAGCTTGTGTTACCCTATGAGAAGCCAAGTTCCGATTACCAACCTTTGGGTCAACCGTACTCAGAGGAGGTAATAAATCAAAGTTCCCAAGTTCCTGGAGCAGCAGGTGATCTCCTGACATGGCCTTTGATGGTGCACAGGTTGTCTTGCAGAATTTGGAATCCAGGGTGTGAAGCTTGTGTTGCCCTATGAGATGCCAAGTTCCGACCACCCAAATTTGGGTCAACCGTACCGACTTCCAAGTTCCGGGACCCGGGAGTCGACAAATGAATATCTGATAACCAGCACACTTCCAATCAGGTAGTATTTCATTGAGCAATGAATCATCCAAGGGGTCTCTTATCAGACTCGGTAGTCAATATAGGCAAATGATAATGAAAACATGAAAGTTGTTATTATGCTATTTTTCAAACCCGAGACCCTGAAACCCATTGTTCAACATGTCCATTTTTCACTCACTGCACAAATCACCAAGTTTCGAGTGCCAAAGCGTGAAACTTGAAACCCAGTGTGCAACATGTCCATTTTTCATGTACATTACACAATTCATTGAGTTCTGAGTGCCAAGTGCCGAAACACGAACCCAAAGACCCGAAAATATGTATGCAACATTTCCATTTTTCACTTGTTGCACAAATCACCGAGTTTTGAGTGCCAAAGCGTGAAACTTGAAACCCAGTGTGCAACATGTTGATTTTTCATTTATATAACCCAAATCATAGAGTTACGAGTGCTGAGGGCCGAGGGCCGAACCCCGAGACCCGAAAATATGTACACAACATGTCCATTTTTTACTCACTGCACAAATCACTGAGTTTCGAGTGCCAAAGTGTGAAACTGGAAAGCCAGTGTGTGACATGTTTATTTTTCATTTATATCACACAAATAACCAAGTGCCAAGTGCCAAGTGCCGAAACACGAAGCCCGAGACCCAAAAATATGTATGCAACATTTCCATTTTTCACTTGTTGCACAAATCACTGAGTTTCAAGTGCCGAAACCCAAAACTCGAAACCTGGCATGCAACATGTCCATTGTTCAATTATATTACACAAGTCATTGAGTTCCGAGCTCCGAGGGCCGAGACCCAAAGCCCGAAACCCAAAATCATGTACACAACATGTCCATTTTTCACTCATTTCACAAATCACCAAGTGTCGAGTGTCAAAACCTGAAACCCGGTACTTCAAATGGACACAAATTGTATTTGTATGTATTATCCATTGGTGTAGGGCTCAAATAACCTGGGAATTGTATTTGTCAGTACTCGGTACTTGGGACTTGGGACTTGGTACTTGGTACTTGGCACTCAGTGATCGGTGGTCAGTGGTTGGTACTTGGGACTCGGTACTCGGTACTCGGTTCTTGGTTCTCGGTACTCGGGACTTGGGACTCGAGACTCGGGACTCGGGACTTGGGACTCGAGACTCGGGACTCGGGACTTGGGACTCGAGACTCGGGACTCGGGACTCAGTACTTGGTACTCGGTCCTCGGCACTCGGTGATTGGTGGTCAGTGGTTGGTACTCGAGACTCGGTAGTCAATATAGGCAAATGATAATGAAAAATGACAGTTGTAGTCCATGTCAAGGTGAGTGATTTGGTAGTCTTTCCTTGTCATTCAGCAAAACATCAGCAATAATGAAAAAATGAAAGTTGTTATTATGCTTAACTTCCTTACCAAAGGTTGTAGTCCAAGTCCAGGTGAGTGTAGTGGTAGTCTTTTCTTGTCAATTGGTTATCTTGTTACTCATTACGCAGTACCCTGGTACATGGTAATTGGTACTCAGTATTTGGTTTTGATACTCGGTATCTGGGAATCAGTAGTCAGCTTAATCAAGGTTGTAGTCCGAGTCTAGGTGAGTTTATTTGTAGTCTTTTCTCGTCCATTGGTTACCATGTGACCAAGATATAAGCTAAAGAAATCCAAAACATCAATAATGACAAATGAAATACATGTGTGCAGTAAGTGAGTCTAAAGATAAAGAATGAATATTAATAGCGAGACTTGCACATTATGTCGAGATATCCAACATGACAAGCCTGTGATGTGATCAGAGACCTGGAATAACACCCATATACATCCATTATAATAGCTTAAAAGCTTAGAAATATTCATGAAGGATTGATGTAATGATAGGCAAAATGATGTGTGGAGAGTGACAGTAGACATCTTTTATACAAAGTCACATTTATATATGATTCAGGCCAAAAATATCATTACAAATATGTAGGATAGATTGTAAACTACCCAAGGAACCCATACTGCCTACTGCCCTGAGGGTAGGGGGTGGGTAGAAGGGATATAGTGAAAATATGAGTTGACCCAGCATTAAAGTCCTACCACTGCTCAACTAACCATTTTCGATGCTTTGGGTCTTTGAAGTTTCCCACACTCAATTTCTTACCCATTTCACTTCCTCAGTACTCAATTCTTGGTTGATTTGTCTGTAAATTTATGTCTATGATACTTAAGATATTTGAAATGTACCCCAGGTTTCTGATTATGAAGATTCAATGTTTTGAAGGCATGGGCCCCTTATCAGGCAAAATGGCAAGTATGCACACTAGCTCACAAACTCCAGCCTATTGTGAGCTGATCTTGGTCATAAGAAGCAAGAATATAAGCTATGCTCATTATATATTAAAAGGTTGGATCATGGATGCAAGGGCAAGATACTGAAAATTGTGAAAAAATGTCACAAGTGCAATTGTCTATGCTTTGTTCCTGGAGAAGGATCCTGTGTGTCCTGGGCTGGTTATATGATATATCTACTCCGAATATGCTCAGGAATAGACTCCCTACAGTCCTTGAGGTCCAGCTTTACAGGGAAAAACCCCCAGCGGGTGAACCACCAGAAGAGGGGGAGGTACACTATACAATAAAGGATTACCCTATGGTCCTGAGCTCCTGATACATTGTTTCTATTGTTGAATAGATGATTGAGATATAATTCCAAAGTTCGTTCACCTAGAAATGAACACATAGGAACATATTTTGTATTTTTATGTATATATGCAATATCCATTTAAGCACCAAGTCTCAACTACCGATTACCAAGTCCCGACACTTGATAGTTGATAGTCAGTATTTGAGCTCCGAGTGCCAATATTGCCTACCAATATCTCAGTCAAATGATAACCAAACCAAGACCCAAGTTCCAAACCTGACTACCGAATACCAAGTATCAGTACTCGGGACTCGGGACTATTGGCTGGAGTACCCAACTATTGATTCCCAGGTACCGAGAATTAGAACCAAGTACCAAGTACCTGACTACTGATTCTCGGGTACCAAGTATCAGAACCAAGTACCAAGTACCCGACTACTGATTTGAAGTACCGGGTTTCGGGTTTCGGCACTCGACACTTGGTGATTTGTGCAATGAGTAGATGGGCATGTGGCATACATGTTTTTGGGCTTCGGGTTTTAGGATTCTGCCCTTGGCACTCAATGATCTGTGTAATGTAAATGAACAATGAACATGTTGCACACCGGGTTTCGAGTTTCGGGTTTCAGCACTTGAAACTCGGTGATTTGTGCAACAAGTGAAAAATGGAAATGTTGCATACATATTTTCAGGTCTCGGGGTTCGGGTTTCGGCCCTCGGCACTCGGAACTCAATGAATTGTGTAATGTACATGAAAAATGGACATGTTGCACACCGGGTTTCAAGTTTCACGCTTTGGCACTCGAAACTCGGTGATTTGTGCAGTGAGTGAAAAATGGACATGTTGTGTACATATTTTCGGGTCTCAGGCTTTGGGTCTCAGCCCTCGGCACTCGGAACTCGATGATTTGTGTGATATAAATGAAAAATCAACATGTTGCACACTGGGTTTCAAGTTTCACGCTTTGGCAGAACTCGACATTGTTGATTTAGATATCACCCGAAACCTGAACACCCGAATGTCAAATTTTCAGTGCCGAACCCCCAACCCTGACTGCCGGGTGCCGGGTGCCGAGTCCCGAAGTCAGGAACTCAGGATTTGACATTTGAGATGAACAAAATTTTTCAGACATGTTTGAATTAATCTACGTATATCTATAAACATTTCACTAACCCCTGAACCCTGAAAGATATTTTTGTTGTCTTACATACCAAATTCCAAGTTCCGAGTTCCGGGACCCCGGACCCCCGAAACCCAGCAGTCCACAATTTCGGAGTTCGGGGGTTGGTAAAATGTGTATGGATATATGAAGGGTTGGTTTAAACATTTTAAAAGATGTCTCATATCAAATGTCAAGTCCCAAGTTTTGATTTCCGGGTTTCAAGAGTGCTGAGTCCCGAAGCCCGGAGTCCCGAAACCTGGAGTCCTGAAACCCGGAAATCAAAACTTGGGACTTGACATTTGATATGAGACATCTTTCAGAAATGTTTCAATCAACCTTTCATATATCCATGCACATTTTACCAACCCCTGAACCCCGAAATTGTGGACTGCCAGGTCTCGGGGTTCGGGGGTCCTGGAACTCGGAACTCGGGAAATTTGGGGAGATCAATAAAATTTGATTTACCCATGTTTAAAATATATTTTTGTTCTACATACCGAGTTCCGAGTTCCGGACCCCTGAACCCCGAGACCCGGCAGTCTCGGGTTTTGGGGTTCGGGGGTCCCGGCACTCGGAACTTGGGGAGATTTGGGGAGATCAATAAAATTTGATTTACAATTGAGTTGATTGGCAAACACATTGACTTACCCATGTTTGAAATATATTTTTGTTTACACATACTGAGTTCCGAGTTCCGGGTTCCGGACCTCCGAACCCTGAAACCCGAGACCCGGCAGTCCACAATTCTGGGGTTCAGAGGTTGGTAAAATGTGTATGAATATATGAAAGGTTGAATGAAACATTTTTGAAAGATGTCTCATATCAAATGTCAAATCCCGAGTTTCAACTTCCAGATTTCGGGAGTGCCGAGTCCCAAAACCTGGAGTCTTGAAACCCGAAATTCGAAACTCGGGACTTAACATTTGATATGAGACATCTTTCAAAAATGTTTCATTCAACCTTTCATATATTCATACACATTTTACCAACCCCTGAACCCCAGAATTGTGGACTGCTGGGTCTCGGGTTTTGGGGTTGGGGGTCCAGAACTCAGAACTCGGTATGTGTAAACAAAAATATATTTCAAACATGGGTAAGTCAATGTGTTTGTCAATCAACTCAATTGTACATCAAATTTTATTGATCTCCCCAAATTTTTTCAAGTTCCGAGTTCCAGACACCCGATAACCAAGATGTACCAACCCCCGAACCCCGACACCCGAAACCCGGCAGTCTCGGGTATTGGGTGTCCGGAACTCAGAACTCGGGGAAAATTTGGGGAGATCAATACAATTTAATTTACAATCGAGTTAATTGACAACACATTGACTTAATCATGTTTGCAATATATTTTTGTTTAGACATACCGAGTTCCGAGTTCCGGACACCCGATACCTGAGACCCGAGACTGCCGGGTTTCAGGTGTCAGGTGTCCGGAACTCGGAACTTGGGAAAATTTGGGGAGATCAATACAATTTGATTCACAATCAAGTTGATTGACAAACACATTGACTTAACTATGTTTGCAATATATTTTTGTTTAGACATACCGAGTTCCGGACACCCGATACCCGAGACCCGGCAGTCTCGGGTTTCGGGGTTCGGGGGTCCGGAACTCAGAACTCGGTATGTCTAAACAAAAATATATTGCAAACATAGTTAAGTCAATGTGTTTGTCAATCAACTTGATTGTGAATCAAATTGTATTGATCTCCCCAAATTTTCCCAAGTTCCGAGTTCCGGACACCCGACACCTGAAACCCGGCAGTCTCGGGTCTCAGGTATCGGGTGTCCGGAACTCGGAAGTCGGTACGGTTGACCCAAATTTGGGTGGTCGGAACTTGGCATCTCATAGGGCAACACAAGCTTCACACCCTGGATTCCAAATTCTGCAAGACAACCTGTGCACCATCAAAGGCCATGTCAGGAGATCACCTGCTGCTCCAGGAACTTGGGAACTTTGATTTATTACCTCCTCTGAGTACGGTTGACCCAAAGGTTGGTAATCGGAACTTGGCTTCTCATAGGGTAACACAAGCTTCGCACCCCGGATTCCAAAATTTGCAAGACAACCTGTGCACCATCAAAGGCCATGTCAGGAGATCACCTGCTGCTCCAGGAACTTGGTAACTTTGATTTTATTACCTCCTCTGATTTGGTTGATGTACAACTACCTCAGCTCCATCGTGTTTACAATTATGATACACATGGGCCCACCCATCTATATTTTATACCACCCTCGGCCCACCCATCTAATACAACATCCCATACAACACCCTTGGCCCACTGGTCTAATTAATATGCGTCTGGGCCCACCCGTATAATACAATATTGTATAATACCCTCAGCCCACCCGTCTAATTTAATATGTGTCTGGGCCCACCCGTGAATGTGATAACAAGTACCTACCCATCTATCTCATACACATCTACCTTAATACACCCATCTGCATAATATCCAACTACCTCGGCCCACCCGTCTACCTAATATTCATGTACATCGGCCCACTCATCTACTCTATACTGTATATCCCCTGCATGGGCCCACCCGCCTCCATCGGGAATAATTTGCCTCCCGGCCCATCCGTCATAGTCGAGGATATTTTTATCATGGGCCCATGGTCCGCTGGCCCGTATCATACGGGATATTATGCACGTCCGTTCCCTCGTATTATACGGAAATAGGTCACTGTAATATGTGATATATATATATAGAGAGAGAGAGAGAGAGAGAGAAAGAAGGAAAATAATTGTAACTAGGTAAGTGATGTGCAATGACAGATGCAATATTAGACTGATACCGGTTCGGATGCTCTGATGGATCACTCTGATGGATCAGCTCTCAACAAATAGGTCTTTGGGTCAAGTGGTGCAAAGCTTGTGCTAGGATGATGCGGTGGAAGGAAGAAGTCGAGTTGCTGCAGGAAGAAATGCGCCATGTTCTCCAATTTCTCCAATGGCATGCACTCTGGTGGGACAATATAGCTCATTTGTGCACTCTCTTGGGGGCTAAAAAGGAAGGGGTAGTTGCCTATGCCACTCGCCAGGCTCAGATATGTCATAACCTTGGCTCTAAGTTCGAGGCTTCTTGGGCACAGCATCTTACTGTCATCACCTGTGAGGTGTCTTCTGACCCATTGGCATTGGCTCTTCCTGATCTTTGTATACCAGAGCTACAGGCTCCTCTTTGATGTATTACTACTATCTGAATTTGGAATTGTTCGGCATATTATTCTGCAAATCACGAAAAACATCTCACGCGAGAAAGACTGTCCCACTGAAACATCACATGGTATGGAGACATGTGGCACTTTTCCTCGAGTGATGTCATCACTCGAGGAAAAGTGCCACATATCTCTACATGTCTGAAACATATGACTGGTCAACAAGTCATGGGTAATGTGATGCATTATCCTGGTGAGCCCCAGTGTCTTGTGGTTACACCTGATTAATGCATTTACTTGTGCCTTATAACTACACTTGTTAATGTACAACACATTACTTGTAATTACACTGTATAATGCATTGAATTGCCATGATGTGGTGATGACATACAGTATGGTACAGGTAGTACCTGTAAGCCTGCCATAAATTGTATGGCCATAACTGTATACAGTTATGGTGGCCAGCCCTATGTGCACTGCCTTTTGTTTTCACCCATCCACCACTTCCCTTTTCTCAGTGTCTGGTAGTTTTTTGGTTGTGCTGTGCTCCTGATTTTTTTCTCTTCCTACTACCTCACACTCGAGGTGCTTCCATTTGCCTTCATCTCTGACACAGAGGATCCAGTCATCTCCAAAAATGGTAGGTATGTTTGACTTTCTCCATGGTTGTAAGTGTATGTATATCATAAATGACAGTGTAACAGAAATGTGTGAAAAAAGAGTGTATAACACGATATCTGCATGCAGCTACAGTACACTTTATCATAATGCATGGCCTCATAATGCATAATTTTCATAACGCATCACCTTTGAGTGGGTCCCATTGTGGGATGCAGGCAATATGCATGCAAAATGCATAAGCCTCTGGGCTGATTTATGCATTATGAGGAGCCTTGGTAACACATCAGGTCATGTTCGGGTCAGCATTGATCACTGTCAGCACCTATACTAATGTAGTTTAGACTATCTAAAGTGCATAGTGGTGTCAAAATTTGTCTTTGTTCTCCTCTCACATGCCCAATAAGACCCACAAACCATGGGAGAAGCCAGCTCCCTACAAGCAGCAATGAATAAAGATGTACCCGCTATCTCAGCCAAACCTCATAATGTCATGACTCGAAAAAAGATAGTGAGGATGGTGACAAAGACGAAAACCTGACGCCAGAGTACACTTTCACGCAAGTTTTCACACTGTGCCAGCAACTTGAAGATGCTTGCCTTCAATTTGGTGAACTCAAGCTCTCATTTGATCTCTCAAAACGGCTGCAGGCATTTAGGGCTTGTGTGCACAGAGAGGAATTTTGCAGAGCAAAGCAGACAACAATAGATTCATACTTCAGTAAATAGAAAATGATATGTTCTGTACTGCTCTCAGCTGTCACACTCTTGAGGGAGGTCACACGGCATCACAATGTGTCACATATGTCACACAACTTGGTTATGCATAAGGGGTGATAATGCACAGGCTCCTTCCCATCCGCTGGTTCAAGTGTGGAGGGGCAGAATTGGATCACGTGCTACAACAAAAATTCAAACCCAGCCCAACTTTAATTCCCCTCACACTCTCACCAGCAGCTGGAAGATAACATTTGTCAACAGCGTCAGCCACAGGCAGAACGTGAATTTTATTTGCTAAGACTGAACGTAGGGTTAGATATACTGCAATATATTTCGAGTACTTTTGTCAAATACAACGCCGGTTATACTAATTAAATGCTTCCGTGCTCATACTATGCAGCATGTAGTAGAAGAAATCATCAACATCTTTGAAAGAAATAGCATCACAGCATCACAATTTATCCTCTCATTACTCACTTGCCAACAGTTCAATAATCATCATGTTGTGTGAGATTTGGTAGCACACTCACCCGACATACTAGCAGCATTTCTGCAACATCCTTCCAAGGAAGACACATTCATAAACTCCGTGTGCAAGCTCGTTCATGAACAATACATTGCCGATATACGGAAAATCTCATCTGAGCATGCAGGTTGGCATTTTGGTGCATCCAGTGCAACTACCAAGCAGCTGGAGGACTTCAGCATCGAGGAGATGGCCTGGGAGATGGAAACTAGCGCACCTGCATTGTGGAACTTACTGGGGGGATTACTTGGTGAAGATCGCAAGCTGCCACTGATTGTATGCAAGAAAGGAGATGGAGAAGCACATGACAGCACAAGCAGTGTGCAAATGTCCGTTGATGACAGTTATTGGGATCAGGTTGACGCAATAGATCTCGAGGGGTTTATCAATGGACTTTGAGAGGAGTGACAATGATTTGAATGCCACCATCATGGAACAGCAAAGGTAACCAGAATCCAAGTGTTTTCCCCATTCCAGTGCCCGCTGTGCATATAACATCGCTGTCGCCTTTGAGCAGAGCCTGGGCCACTTTGAGCTGCCACAGACAAGGCTTGATACCGAATTTTTCGAGAGAGTGTGACCGAATGTCAGTTATTGATGGTATCTGCTGATTGTTAGAAGCATCTTGATTAGGAGAAGGTGCGTGTGCGGCCATTTGATTGTTACTATAGCCTTAGAATATAACCGGCATTGTATTTGACAAAAGTACTCGAAATATATTGCAGTATATCTAACCCTACGTTCGGTCTTAGCATATAAAATTCATGTTCTGCCTGTGGCTGACGCTGTTGACAAATGTTATCTTCCAGCCGCTGGTGAGAGTGTGAGGGGAATTAAAGTTGGGCTGGGTTTGAATTTTTGTTGTAGCACGTGATCCGATTCTGCCCCTCCACACTCAAACCAGCGGAAGGAGCCTGGATAATGCATAGCCTGGGAGGGGTCCCGACGTTATGCGTTATGAAAAAGTGTACTGTATATGTTTTGTGACTACAAGGAAGCTAAGCATCAGGTCACTAGAACAACTTCGGGTGAGGTGAGTCTAGTCTAACTCAATATGAGTCTAGGTTGAGTGATGTGGTGAATTCCTATATAGTTCCAACAAGCAAGAACGACAGGAGAAGTAGTAGCGAATGTATATATCAACACAAAATGGGTCACCTCACTGTGTCAACGAATCCAGTAATGAGATTATTGTTAATGATGGATCCAGATTTACCACCACTCGTCTGCAAACCAGACCAATCCCAGTCACCTATCATCGTATGTCAGAAATGGACTGAGAGAAACTGTAACTCGTGTACCTGTGCACGATCCACTTCCACAGTTCACTGCAACCCTGTAAGTACCGCTGTTGGCCGTCAAGGAAGTGGTGCCATGGTTGAAGTTAATATCCTGGAACAACCCATGAAACCCTTGTTCACGTAAACCTGAAAGAACACATACAGAGATGGTGGCCCCGTTGCCCGGGGTCCCCATGTTGGAGGGATAGCTCTGTAGATATGTCATATGATTGACGACGGGAGAGCGTGGTACACACGTACCTGGGTGATCAAAACACCAAAATAGGTACAGTTTGTTGCAATATTGTCCTACAGAATATTCAGTCCAGGATCATCATCGTCGTCGTCATTGTCATCAAAACCACTCACGCTATACGTAACATTCTTCACCATACTGTTTGTCGCAGATGTATCGGTCTTGATACGGAACGAGTATGCGCTACTCGTGTCAGTACAACTCTCATTCACCCTTGTGCTGTAGTCACCTGCTAACAACGTGGTTTCCGATAATCTCGATGTCGGAGACGACGGTATTTGACGAGATGGAGCCCTAGACGAGAAATATTTCAATCATTTGGTTCGCAAAATTGATGAAGTGGTTCACAATGGAGATACCGTGACCATATTCACAGTAGTTGTCGGCAAATGTGATGTTTGTTCCCCTTTTGATAGCTAAACAATCGTCCTGCAAAAACAAATACCTTGTAGGCGAAGGGACATGGAAGCTCAATCGTCAGACGGACCTGATTGAGGACAGTGCTGAATACCCGTAAGTTTCTGAGTCGACTGAGTAACTAGAGGATAGACAAACCAATTTTGAATGAGTATATCACTACCGCCAACATCAAAGCCGTCGGTGTTGTGTGCTTTCCGCAGGCAAGTTCAAAACTGTCCGATAGATGAACACGTCACTTACCAGCAGCGGCGCGTCCGCTTCGCGAGTTGGGATAGTTACCCTGCACTGTTCTTGATGTCAAAATGAGACACTGCTAACAACATGCAACTACATACAATCATCGATAGTGACACCAGAGATAGTGAGAGGTCCTGGATTTATGATCGAAAAGACGTGGGCGGGAGAGTTTACAACATAAACATCCTGCATAAATAGATTAGCAATCTGTCTGGAACGGCTGGGGCGATTAGAGCACATACGTTCAAGGTGCCCGAGATTGATATTCTGGCAGACCCAAGATTGAAAAAGAATGTAGTACAACAGTGACTAACCAGCTTACTGCATCATTGGGAGTGGTCTTGTGACACCATTACTGGAACCTTGACCGTCCTGTATCAATGTAACATGAAGCGAAATCCTCGCAAGTGAACCAGCATATTTACCCAGTAAAAAGGTCCTCCGCCATCCCACCTCTGGTTGTTTCCATTGACTGAGAACGTTAGGGATTGCCACGACTTCAAATAACCCACATACAAGTAACGTCATTCCCCCTGTTAAGACGGCCTTTATCAGGTTCTCCGAGCCACTTGAAGTAGTAGCGCCTGCACTCACATCACCCGGAATAGAGGACCAGCCCAGCTCAAATTTCCGAACTGAATCTCGCCCACTAAAGAGAATCAGGAATACGTAAAGCGAAGCATCAGATCACGCTCACAAACGTTGACAGTGGTACCGTCCAGCAGCTGCAATTTGAATGTTTTTCCACCAGGGACGGTGAACGCATTAATATTCACTGTCGTGCATTGGATAGCACTGCTAACATCGTCCAATGATGAGATTGTACCGATGCAGCCACTGCCGCTGGCCGCAGCGACTGCAGTAATGCCGGCCACGAGGAAACCAAGAGCTAACGAGGGAAACATGATGATGGATGTGAGCGATTAGCCTAACCTTAAATCTGGCAGAGGATACGGCTATCGGTGAAGGCAAATTGATCTTGCACGCAAGCTCTATTTGCCGGTCTTATGTGTGGGGTTCGTTGTCTAGGCGGTAGGCAGCGTAGGCTATGGAAAGCGGGAGTGGTCAGCTCGGCAAGAATGGTATTTTGTAGCCTAGTACCCCCTGCCACTCATCACTGCACGGCACAGAACAGCTTGCGAGAGTATTCATCCTCTATCGATGAGTCCGTGGTGCTGGTGTACCGCGTGCCTCTTATGGAGTTCCTAAGGAGACACAAATCTCAGAGATGGGTTTCGTCCTCTAACGAAACCAGGTCCAAGAGACCGCAAGAATATCGGAAATGTGTAGACTGCAGCAATTTGATTGTCGCTGGTCTCCAGTAGTAACTGGCCTGATGGAAGATGTGACAGACTGACAGTCAATATTATGGCCCACGTGCCGTTTGAGCAATGTGAGCGTAGATGGCCAAATATAACATTCAAAATTCAAAATTCAAAATTCTACCACCAATGGCCAACGTCACCTGAAATAGAAGGTGGCTCCCGGATCCGTTTGCAGCCTCTGGAAATTCACTGCATTTTGGGATGAGGTGGGACTGACCAGCAGGACATTGACGGCCCATGGAGCTTACCTAAGCGAGCAGTGCCACCGGTCACTGCGGGCAAAGTCGAAAAGGTAAGGCTGTTCAGATGAAGATCAAACGGGGTGGGAATGTAATACAACATATGGATAGGTGGCGCAGTAGATGCGGCGCAGAAATTTTAAAAGGGAGAGGAATCCTCGACGACGACAAAGTGTAAAATATCAAGGTTAACACTATCCCACTAGTTTGAGACCATTTATTTTAGATTCTAAATCATATAGGAAGGCTTGCCATTCTTCGTCTGAACTCAAAGACGTGACGCCACGGGTCGGGATCCCAATTGATGCGCAAAATGTTAAATCACTGCAAGATCATTGAAACCCAATCCGGACGGCCGTGATTTTATGTGGCAAACACATTGTAGCTCCTCTATACACGCAATCTCAATTTTAAACCATGTCCGCATGTATGGCCAGCTCATGGCCAGCTCGATTTTTAACACTTTGTTCGTCAGGCAACGGGGTTAGGGATATACATGGGATGTAAAACTTTCGTTCCAAGGTCGCCACTGCAGCCGCAGAATACTGATGTCACATTTCCTCAGACTTTGTGTTTTATAGTTCGGGCTTCTCTTTTTCTCGTTTGCCCGCTCATGTGATTCGAATGAATATTCGCTGCTCTGGCGCTGCAGCGCAGCTCAGCGTCAGCGTCAGCGCTCATATCAACTCGCCATCAGCACTATCAGCTCGCCACAATAGCGCCGTTCACAGTAAAATCGCCTCTGATACAGGAAACTTACAAAGCGCCTCGATGACATTATCCAGGAGTCTTCAGCACTCAAGTCACATCTCGTTCAGCAACTCAAAAATCTCAGCAACGCAGTTCCCGAGCTAGTCAACTTTGATATCTCTGTTAGTGTTTTCGCTCCCCTTTCTGAGGAAGACTACTTATTTGTATAACTGTAGCTCGCCCAACAAGTAATTCCACACCTTAGCGACGCCCGTAGTGCCAAGGCTCCGTTTCAGCTTGCAACAGTGTTGTCGTACGCCAGGCAGACTGCAACGTCCACTGTCGCCAAGGACATGAAACCTGGGACCTCCTGCTTCGAGGCGGTTGGTGAAGCTATTGCCCAGTTATCAGCGGAGTGCAACAAGTTACTCCCTTTGGCAATGGAACCTGAGAACGTGTTCAAGAGTAGGCTTCTTTTAGCTTTGATATTCGTCAAATATCATGCTAACGATGGCCAAGTCTCTGGCACACCACCGTGGGTCCTACGAATTGAGGAGATCAGAGCCAGAATGACTACCAAT
>NW_024539924.1:0-28666 GCF_016647785.1 Suillus fuscotomentosus | reverse complement strand
TGGCCGCATCAGTAACACGTCAAAATCACGTCATCAGTAAATTCATTCCTTAATTGTCAGTCTATTACGTAACGAGGCACGAGCGAGGGACTAGACGTTTGTCGAGCGTTTTACAGGCAGCTTCGTCGTAGCAAGGAGTGAAACTTGCCATGATCAATTTTACAAAGTCCCGGTAAAGGCAGCGAGGCCAAATTTTGAAAAACTCGTACTCTAAGTTTGTATGCAACACACTGTATGTTAGTTAATTACATATGTATCATTTTTGTATACCATCGACTTCACGACAATCTTATACGAACACTACTTATACATCCACCGCTGAAACATAGATATCAGCATCATGTTCCTTCCTCACCGATATAGAATCTTCGTCTCTGATGGCCGGTGTGTTGGATACGGGTCCAGTGTACCAATGCACGCCTCCGTACACCGGGAAATAATACCAGGAAATCGCCAAAAACATGAACCCTCCGAGTACCACGACTGTATAGTTCATCTCCTGTACCGTTGTTTGTGGGGTCGCGGGAAAAAAGAAAACAAAGCTCATGAAGCTCATCCACACCACAGCGATCACAGAGACCGGAAAGCTCTGCACAGACATATATTAGTTCAAGAATACATTACGCCGATTGACCCACCAGTTTCCCCAGATAAAACGGACCGGGTTTAAAATCATTCTGGAACACAAAGCGGTTCGTGATCGGCGTTATGTAAGCGATATACGACGCGGTGACAGCAATCGTGAATACCGCATCGATGGCTTGGGTGCTTACGAACGACAAAAGTCCGATTGCCAGAGAGCAGATGATTTCGAACCAAACAGTGTTGACGGGTGTTCCTGTGTAGCGATTGATCCGGTACAAATATCGTGAAAAAGGCAGGGCTCCATCACGAGCAAATGCAAACGTTTGGCGAGAGCCGACCAGGAGGCAGTTTGATGCCACCATGTACCTGCTCTATTGTTAGGCTGGGAATACGCTACGCGGTACTAAACTTACTCCGCTATAATAATGAGACACCATATAGCCAGGGCCTTTTGCTGCCCGAGCGAATTGAATAATATTTGTGCCATAGGCTGGCCAATAGGGCTGCTTAAGACGCCGGCGACATCAGTGCCCATGCAAAATGCAAGGGAGATGTTGATTCCTGGATCAGAATATGTCACCGAGATCAGAGTGACATGTCATTCCACATACCCAAACCAAGGAAGGCTGATACAATAATGGAACTGACCTGACTGAGATAAATACAGCAATTGGTCATTTTTAATGTTACTTACTATTGCCCATGGTATCGCCACAGTGGCATTTGAGGCCTCTTCGCTCATATGGACGCTAGCATCATATCCGCCTGGTGGATTAAAGATGGTCATGGAGCAATGATTCGAGAGAATATGGTCTAACCTATTGTATACAGAGGAGCCATCAAGCTCAAAATAAATGCGAATCCAGAAGGCCAGCCGGCCACTACAACTGATTGTGAGCTGCGAGCTTAATTGGACGATGATACATACAGTTAGTGAATTCTCCTAGCGCGAAATTTGCGGTGTTTCGATAATCTGGTGGCGTTGCGATCGGAAGCGCGATGATGATTATGAAGCAAAGGCTATTGAAGGATTTGAAACAATGATCGTGGACCAACTCCACAACACCTACCATGCATTCACCAACGTGAATAGTCTCTGCAACCTTGCCAAAACTTTGGTACCGAGGCTCACGAGGACAGCTTGTGACAAACCCAAAGCTGCGTATATACCACTATAACACCCAAATATAAATAGTGTCATGTCTGCATGAGAACGAGCTTACTAGAGCTGTAGGTTGGTAGCCTTATATACCTGGCCAGAGGAGGCAATGGTGATTGCTGCGACGATTTGAATTGTAAGAGCCCAGTTTACGGAAGCTAGCACGCGTGATCAGGGGGAGACTACTTGAAAAAATGAAAACCTTCTTACCAACTCCCGTGATCATCTCTATGGTATTCGAATCTGCAGATGTCAGGACTGGCTGCATGTCGCATCAAAATGTAGGACTCACAGCCAACTATCCACGACAGAAAGTTGCGGCATCGTGGAGAAGCGAGAGAGTAAGTCCAATAGTATAGCTAGATTGCGTTAAGTCAAATGTAAAACGGCGACAGCGTCGATAACATACGCCGCCAGAAGTAGGTGCTGCTGATGCGAGCTCTGCCAACGCCAACCCGGTGCACATAATAAAGGGGCAAGCAAATGCCCACTGCGCAGAGGAAACGTGAGACGTTACAAAACAGCAATTTTCACGTGTGATGACAACTTACACCCCAAACCATCGCGAAAGGTCCGCCGTTTGGAATTGCATAGAAGAGCACGGAGCTGAACGGTATTTCATCATTAATGATACAATTTGAAATTGGCTTGCGTCATAGTGACAACTTACACTATAGAAGGAACCACTCCAACATAGGTGAATGCAAGTCCAGCCACCTGCAATTTTTAGCTTGTGTCGCGTACATGGAAGAGTCTGAAATCAGGCACCTCTAGCGGAGTGAATTCCCTGCAAAATTCCTGCTTATATCCTAACTTGGCGAGAGTCGCCTCATCTGCGCTTGGTTGCGGGTGCAACTTCGAAATTGCTGAAGCGCTCGGAGCTGCCATATTGCACTGTTGCAAGTGGGTGAGTTCGGATGGGCCTGATCTATTGTTCACGCAGTATAAAAGAGATTAATAGTCAACCGGGAATCACCAGGAAGCACTCTCAGTATCCACATTAGGTGACCGTAACGACCGAGACGCCCTGATGCCATACATGTGGTTCTGTGGGGCCTCTCTGCGATCCAAACGGAAATTGAACCAAGAGATCACTGAAATTTATCCCGGCTTACAATCAAAATGCGGACACTAGCCTGTCTGGACTCTGAATCTGACGTGCCGCGTGCGTGGCCAATCAGCCAGGGCCGAACAACTGGACATCAACGAGAACTTGAGAAGGCTAGGTCGACATGCAGTCATGGGCCTCATGCGGGTACAGGTAACAGAAGCCCACCGCATTAACCTTTACTATACCTCAGAAACCAGACGCTTATAGTTTCTAACTTTTTTGCGCACTTCTCAGGCTTGTCGCTTGCATAGCATGCTTTCGGAGACGGTCGTGGCCGCATTTCGGTACCATGGGACAGAACGGCAGTGAAATATGTCCTTGCTGGCTCCGGGTCGTGGTGAATGGGTTCCGTACTGTGTCTCTAGTCAGAGAGAGTCAGGGGATGCATCGATGAACGCGTGCTCTGAAATTTTAGCCGCAGTGAACAGACATGTCAAAATCACGTGGATGATGTCGGTAGCGCGGCAATGCATCATCTGGATAAGATATCGACTCGTCATTCGCGCGTACTGATGAAGGTTTTATCAGAATAGTACTATTTATAGAAAATAATCACACAGACCCGATACCGTGCATAGGTCACGCTTTTGAGACTCTGATTTTATTTCAAGTCATTCGCGGCCCCCCTACGGAAGTTCGGTTCGTTCAAAGCTACTAATAGGTTCATAACCGCAATACTGCCGACATGTTCCCCACGAACGTAATACTTTATCACGATGCGGACAAGACTCAAGTCAAGTTCGCCTGCCACCGTCTAACACAATGGGTAGCTCACCGTTGGCGACCCCCCCTCCTTTTCGACATTGGGCTTACCTGGTCTTGTTTATCACCGCACTCGTCTGCTGCATCGTTTCTTTCCATTCCTCGGCCTTTATCTCTTCGGCATTTCTTCAATCCAGTCCACAGGAGTTTGCTCGTCGCTCCCAGATCCTCTCCAAATGTGCCTACATACACTTCAAACCCGGGCCTCCACCCAATTTCCACGGCCGCACCCAGAGTGACCGCTACGCAGATTCCGAGAACACGGCTCCCGTTCTTGTGCGCAATGCAACTATCTGGACAGCTGCTAATGACGGCCACGAGGTTCTCAATGGTGACCTCCTCATCCACCGCGGTCTCATCAAAGCCATCGGGTATATTCCTGCTTCCCTGATTCGGCAGGTTGAGTCAAAACACGGCAAATTGGAGGTCGTCGATGTTCACGGAGCGTGGGTGACCCCTGGGATTGTAGATTTGCATTCCCATATTGGTGTCGGTAGCGTGCCTGAGCTAAATGGTGCGTTCATTTGCTACTCTACAATAGCTATAAGGTACCATTTCCTGCAGGCGCAAGCGACACAAACTCTCGCAAGGCCCCCATCTTGCCCTGGTTGCGCAGTATCGACGGGTTGAACACCCATGACGCATCATACGAACTCGCCATAGCTGGAGGCGTCACAACCGCGCAAATTCTCCCTGGAAGCGCAAATGATATCGGTCAGAGTTGTCTCAATACACACATTGTCTAATTGCTGATCATAAACCTTGTCTACTAGGTGGTCAAGCGTTCATAATGAAGCTTCGTCCTACAGCCGAACGTTCGCCTTCTTCCATGCTCCTTGAACCTCCCTACACCCTTAATGGCTCTCACTTTGACCACTCTCTCACGCCCCGCTGGCGACACATGAAGTCTGTTATCTTACTCCTTCCATCTTCTCTTATTTACCTTTAAATCTTCCTTACGTTTGATGATACCTGACAGGCATGCATGTGGTATGTCCCAGAAGACGCCTCGTTATTATCCTCGCTCACTTACCCATAAGGTGAAAACCCCTCTCGTGTCTATGGCATGACGCGCCTTGACTCTGGATGGAACTTCCGCGCCGCCTATGACAGTGCCCGAAAGCTACGCGATGCTCAAGACGATTTTTGCGCCAAAGCAGAGTCTAATTCCTGGGACGACCTCGCGGGAAATGCATTTCCTGAAGACCTGCAATGGGAATCCCTTGTCGACGTGCTCCGAGGACGTGTGAGGCTCTCCGTGCACTGCTATGAGGCAGTTGATCTCGACGGAATCGTCCGTGTGCGTTCAAATTTTCTTAGAATAATTCTTTTCTAATTTATATGCGCATGAACAGCTTACGAATGAGTTCGAGTTCCCAGTAGCATCGTTCCATCATGCTGGAGAAACGTACCTTGTTCCGGACTTGCTGAAGAAGACCTGGGTGAGTCTTTCCTCTCCTCGGTGCCCGTTCACAACTTCCTCTAATGACATTCATTTCCACTAGGGTGGCACGCCTGCCATAGCACTCTTTGCATCCAACTTCCGGTACGTATATGTGGATTGACTCCTGCAAATCTGCTGATGCGGTTGATCTTGCATGAAGGAAGAAGCGCGAGGCATATCGAGGATCGGAGTTCGCACCGCGCGTGCTGGCAGAGCATGGAATCGACGTTGTTATGAAGGTACATGTCGCCTTCAGTACTCCTTCACCTCACTTCCGTCGTGGGGCTTCGATCTCGCTTCAACTAACTCGTACTCGTAGTCTGACCACCCGGTTGTCAACTCCCGCTACCTCCTGCACGAAGCTGCCCAAGCGCACTATTATGGCCTTAACCCCGCACTAGCGCTCCTCTCCGTTACATATACTCCTGCTACTGCCATGGGGATGGGCCATCGAATTGGGATGCTGAAAGCAGGTATGTAAGACTACTATATAAGTTCAATGAGGAATTTAAGTTTCGGTTGGATTTCAGGATATGATGCCGGTACGTCATGCTCGGAATATATGAAAGATCTGTCTAATTGTCTAATCGGAACTAGATGTTGTGATTTGGTCCTCCCATCCGCTTTCACTTGCTGCAACGCCCACTCAGGTCTACATTGATGGTATCCCTCAGCTCTCCCATCCCGGCCGCCATGTCGCCAAGGGGCCCACCACGTCCCCACGCACGCCTGATTTCGATTCCGAGAAGGTGGCAGCTGTCGCGCATGAGGGCATTCCCCCTCTTGAACCTCGGAGCGTAAAAGGGGCGTTATTTGTGAATGTCTCGGGGCTTTATATGAGAGGTGGGGGTTCGACTGGGGTGGCGCGTATTTCTGAGAAGGTGGGATCAGTGGGCGTAGAAGATGGCCGAGTGGTGTGTGTTGGTCAATGCTTGGACTTTGCACAAGAGGCTGCCGATATCGTGGACCTTGAAGGCGGCACGATCACACCTGGACTAACGAGCTTTGGTGCTCCGCTGGGGCTCGTGGAGATAAGGCTTGAGCCGAGTACGAACGATGGAAGCGTCTATAACCCTCTCAATGGGGATCTCCCTGCCATATTGGGTGACACGATCATGAGAGCACAAGACGGGCTCATGTTTGGTGGTCAGAATTTGCTGTGTGTATTATTTTCATCCAGGGTCTGCATTTCTGAATTGACCTTTTGGATTGCAGGCTAGCTTATCGCGGTGGCGTCACAACGGCCATCACTGCGCCCTCTGGGACCTTCCTGCAGGGCGTATCTACTGCATTCTCACCTGGAGCTGCGCATGCGAACGTGAAAAATGCGAGCGTTGTCGATGAAGTCGCATTACATGTGGGCATAAGCATGTCTTCAAGGATAGGTATAAGTACACAGATAGCGGCACTTAGGAACATGTTGTTTGGGGAGGGTGGAGACAAGGTGCTCAGGAGGGTTAGAAAGGTTAGTTTATTGTGCTTCTCCCGTATCGAATCAATACTGATATCTAGAATCAAGGGTAAAACCACGCTCGTCGTGGACGTTGAGAGTGCAGATATAATGGCAACGCTGCTTCGGCTCAAAGATGAGTACGAGGCTCATTCCGGGAGGGAGCTTCGTATGACCTTCGCAGGGGCAACTGAGGCTCATCTCCTCGCGTACGAGATTGCGAGGGCAGGTGTGAGCGTGATCGTCACGCAGAGCAAGCCATTCCCGTCGACTTGGGAGCAGCGGAGGATGTAAGTACCCTTGTGCCTTTTCTTCTTAGTCTTATCTTTCTTTTTCACTCTCATTTGCGACTAAGGGTGCTAACCTGACCATCACATAGACTTGCTGGCCCGCCGATCACGCAGGAGAGTCTGGTCACTGCGCTTTTGAAGGCAGGTGTCAATGTAGCCATTGGAGTTATTGATGAGTACAATGCCCGGAATACACGTTTCGAAGCCGGTTGGGTGCGTTTAGTCGAACCCTGCCTTTCATGTCATTTTTCCTGACCATAATATTCCTAGTTCCTCCTAACGTCGAATGGTTTTATTGATCGCGCAACGGCCCTCGCGCTCGCCACGACAAACCTCGAGAAGGCGCTCGGAGTACAGAGGGAGATGCCTCAGGACCTTGTGGCATACCGTGGTGGGGACGTGTTTGAGTTTGAAGCGAAGGTGGTAGGTGTTATATCGGAGACGTTGGGGCGAACAGATTTGTTTGTGTGAGCAGCGTCAGAGCTTCATTCGTAATCCCTGGGCACGGATGTCTATTACACATGTATGACCTATCACAAAATCGCAAATTAGGATGAAAACGCAATTTGTCGCCGGGTACATGTTTTGAATTTCACAATTGAAAATTGTCGATCATGCAATGGTCCTGGATCAGTTCTCTTTCCATACTGACATCAATGCGAACGTCTTCTTTATGCGAGATCGGGACGTTGGGAATTGAAAAGTAGAGCTTCTTCCGCGTAGAGGGATATCTGGAATGGCTATTACTCTGTTTTCTGCAGTCAAGCGGAAAGTAGATCGGATCTCCTCCTGATACGACGGTAAGTTGTCACGGAGAAGTTAGAAACTTGCGTTACCACCCTTTGCACAGGGGGCACTCCAACCGCAGGATGGCGTGTCGGTGAGCGATATAACGAACCTCAGCTGGAAAATCACGCTAGAACTGGGCATCCTTTGAGGACTCGTTGATTCCAGAACCACCTTTTCAACTAGTAACAGGTCTTCAGTAAGAAAGATGGGATACTCGACGTGACGAATATCTTGATAGCCCACCCGGTCAATTCATGCCATGTATGCCATGCGTCGATAAGCTCAAGGTACGAACCAGTGAATTTCAAGCGCTCGTGATCGCACGTTGCTATACCGGCCCAGAGATTAGCACAAAAGGCAGAGCACGGATTTCATTTACTTACATGCATGTGAAGCTCTTTCCCGGATCTCGGTTTACATCAACGAGCGAACCCACATGGGGTTTAGCAACTTGAAAACGTTTTTGATATCAAACACGAGGCCACTCGCGGTCCGGGATATCGATGATTGCGTGGACATAGAACTTCCCGATTTGAGTCCGGCTTGCTTCAATGTGTAGTGAGTCTTATTCGGACGAAAGAAACGGGCCGAGCTGTGTACTTGAGTTCGAGAGATGCAAGGCCCATCCGTGCATTAGTATCCACTTAATATAATGTCTCCCCACACAGGTGTAAAGCGCGTACATAGAAACTTGGGATCTTGTCGCAGGGTGCACCTGGTCAGTGATGAATTGTATTTGCACGTCCAAATCCAAAGTGGTGTGCATATTCCGCGAACATTGGGAGAGAAACAGCCTGGAACAGCGTAGTAATCCTCTCTCCTATATCGTAACAAGTGAGCATAAACGACATCCACATAAGATAATATACATCTCTCGGAGGGCGCGTTCTCGGGACTGTCCAAAACAAGACATCACGAAAGCTCTGAGAACCAGAGAACAAGTACGAGCAGCACAGGAGCCCACGCTATAATCACCCTGCCCCGGTGATAAAGTACCAATACCCTACCACTGGCCTCACGCTGTCCCGCATCCCGTTCTTAAACAGCTCCGATTTATCATTCGAACAGATCTGTGTGCCAACTGCACCAGCAACAATCACCGTATCAAACAAGTGTCCATGATCATCCAGTTTCACATCGAGATGAGCGTACCCGCACGGTACACATTCATCATCGATGATCGGATACGGCATCCCGTCGAGTACCAGGAAAGGACGCCACGCTCCACGGAAAGTGTACACCGCAGCAAACTGGGCTGCACTCAGCACCCGTGGATCTACAGGACGAAGCAGTTTCTTTGGCGCGTCTTCCCGCATGCGCTCAGCATTTAGCGGGGGACCCTGCCACATGCCTTGCTCGTTGAATACGCAAAATGCGGTGATCCAGCCTGAGAGGTAGGTCGGCCCGCTCCCGCCTCCCTCGTAGTGCGCGACTTTGGACCAGAAATCGAGGTTTTCGGGGCTGGACGGTGCGTCGAAGGTGGCTACGAATCGAGAGATGATAGGGCGCAGGAGGTGATACCACGCTATTGTTTCTATGCTGTATATTTTTAGTCGTTCTAGTCGTTCAAGGATTGCTTCCCAGTCATGTCTCTCCCCCAGAAGGGTCACAACCGGTATCCCACACCGTAGTACAAACTTGTAGCGAAAATACTCTTTCATCGTCGCCATCATCGACATCGCGTACACTGTCCGGTCTACATCCGTCGTCGTTGAAAATTCAGGCATGATCCAATCCCTCAGCATCGGATCCACTACACGCGTGTGCATAAGGTCCAACATCTGGCGCGCCATGGGTGTATAATCTGCCGTGTCACGATGGCCATCGCCAGTGATGATGAGCTCCTCCCGACCGTGGGCTGCAAAGTGCGCACTAAGTTGCTCAGCATTTGCGCTCACGAAGAAGCTGAACTGTATGAGGATCGCGGTCCAGATGTCGTCCGGGCGGAGGATGAGCGCACGATGGTTATTGTATGCCTCAAGCACCGTATGCACGAATCCGTTGGGTTTTGGCATGATGTCACGCACCGCATCGAGGTTGGTGGGGAGAGACGTTCGAAGGAGGTGAAGACAACGCATGAATTGTTCAGGAGATGTCTTTTCGAGGACGGTGAGGTAGGGGTTTTGGTGGAGCGGGATCTGGAGACGATAGTCTTCTGTGAAAGACTCAGCAGGATGCGTGGCTGGGCAGAACGAAGTCACGCCAGAAGGAATGTGTTGTTGTTGTTGTTGATGTTGTTGAGTCTAAGGAATAGGTCTGGCGCTTGGCATAATTCAGCATTAGGAATGATATGAACATACTGTGGAGAGTGGGGACGAATCCTCAAATGAAGCCGTTGAACTAGCCATGGAAGATATCGGGGAGAATTTATGTAAAAACATAGGGTGTGTAGGAGCTGCAGTCGTGATGACCCTGCGAGGTCGTTTCTGAAGCTTCGGAGTGGGGTACGGCCTGAGTGAGCCTGTAATACTCTCTGTAGGGGCAGTAGCCGTGAAAATGGCAGAAACAGCTTCCTCCTTGAACTTGCTGCCTTGGGAGAGAGGCAAATCGATGCTGATCGGAGAAAGTGGTGGTGGATCATGAGGGGGCGCTGGAGGTCGGTCGGTGTCCCTCGATCTCGAGAAGACACGCCCAAATGTCAATTTTCGAACCATAAGGTTAATCCTGGAAAGGGGCTGCGTATGCCAACGAAGTCGAGTTGAGAAAGAGTAGATGTCGAGGAGTGGTTTTGATATCAATCGCGACGGGCACTGCACATCTCGTGCCTATTTCTGAGTATGAAAATGGACTTGGACCACGAGATAGAAGTCCAAAATGAAGTTCAGCTGACTTTGGAGGATTAGGTTAACAAGGTGCACTATCCCTTCCTACATGGGAAGAACCATCGTAACAGGGCTTCAAATTAATGAGCGTGTATGACCCGTTGGTAGATGTTGGCCCGAAACGCAAGTATCGGATCCAGCTTGTTCCGCTATACATGGGTTGAAGAGATTGCACTGGCAGGAACTGTACCGGCGATGACTATCGCAGAGGGTTGACAGGACCGTCTCGCATGAGTTGATCATCCAACTTTGATCCAACTCAATTGAAGTTTGCGAAGACTCGGGTGACTTACGCGAAATTTTTATGACAAATCAAAAGGGCTCTATGCTGCTCTATGTCATACATGTACCTGCGGGGAAAAGGCATTGATGGCTCAGCGCTCAGCTCCATCCTGGTACCGTACCAATATTTAGCTAGACCACCGCAGCAATCTCCCTCCTAGCGTCACCCATCATTCCTGCCTGATGCACGATTATGAGCGTCTTGGTTCTGCCCACGCTCTTTACAACAGGTTCTATCCCGGTTTTATTGGGATCACTGAGTGAGAGTGAGTATTTTTTTCGTCATCTTCCTTCGCCGGTTCTTTCGTTCTGTTCTGCTGTCTTGCTTTTCGAAACGAGATCTGATGACATTGATCCATGCAGCGTCCCGCGTTGCAGTTCAAGAAATTCAATATCCAGATGCTGTCAGAATTTGGATGGGATGACGGGGACGCTAATTATCAATGTAAGTGCCTATTTTGCGCTGCTTCTAGTTTTGACCTTTGTGCCTGTGATGTAGGATGTTGATACGCTGGGTGAGGGTAATACCGACAGGTTTTTATGAAAGCATGAGGATTTTGAATAGATGCGGGTCACTGAACGGTATCATACTGTCATCTTCCCCTCGATCCAGTTTTCACTCGACTGCTAGGCAGGGAAAAGCAGGGCAGGTCATGTGCAGTCAATTATATTGTTTGTCTTCCCGGGTCACAAGAGGAGTCAGAGACGGGATGTGATTTGTGATGCAAGTAGAAGCTGACAGCGATAGTAGAGACAACATAATGTACGGTTGTGCTTTAGTACAAATCGGAGTATCATGAAAAACATTGTGTATTAGCGAAAATGGACTTGTGCGTGAGGAAGTAAACTGACTAAGTCCTGGCCAAGACAAAAACGTATGGTACAAATCGCGTGTACTGCGTGACACAACAAACAAGGGAATCATAACGAAGACAAAGCAGCCTCTTGGTCCCGACACATGTGCCAAGACGTCCCATGCGCAAGATGACTCAAATCAAACTGCGAGGCATGATTAGGTATCACGAGCGTGTTGCCTGGTACATATATGAGTGGGTGAAAATTGAGTGGGATCCAGAGAAGAAGCCGCCCGTCAGGACCTACAACCCATCCATCCTCGTTCGCAGCAACAGAGACTGGGGTTGAAGAATCGTGGAAGAAGGAGGCGGCGGAATGAAGAGCGTAGGATGGGTTAGATGAAAAGCATATCGCAGGCGCTTTGGAAAGGTGGGGCTGGCTAAGGAACTCTATATCCCACACACGGATGGTCTTGTCTTCTGAACCAGACACAATGCGCTTGCCGTCGGATGTGATTGCGACAGACAGAACACTTCCGGTGTGCCCTTGGAAAGCGGGACCCACTCCCTGGCCAGTCTTCATATCCCACAGCCGGATCGTCGTGTCATCTGAACCAGACGCAATGTGGTCCCCATTTCGTGAGATTGCAACAGAGCAAACATAGCCGGTATGCCCTTTGAGAGGGGCACCCAATGTCTTGCCAGTTCCAATATCCCACACACGGATAGTTCTGTCATCTGAACCAGACACAACAAATTTTGCATCCGGTGACACTGCGACAGACCGAACCCAGTCAGAATGTCCTTTGAGAGGATCGCCCACTGCATCGCCCACTGCCTCGCTACTCTCCATATCCCACACCCTGATTGTCCCGTCGATTGAACCAGATACTATGGGATTTCCATCCGGCGAGATTGCGACGGACCGAACCTGGTGAGTGTGACCTTTGAGAGGAGTACCAAATGCCTTGCCGGTTGCTATATCCCACACCCGGACTGTTCCGTCCCATGAACCTGAAACAATGCGATGTCCATCCGGCGAGATTGCAGTAGAGCTGACCATGTCAGTATGGCCTTCGAGAGGCGCACCCAAAACCTCGCCAGTCCCAGTATCCCACACACGAATGCTCGCATCAGCTGAACCAGACACAATGCACTTCCCGTCCGATGAGATTGCAACTGACTCAACAGATTCAGTGTGCCCTTGGAGAGGCGCAACTAATGCCTCGCCAGTCTCTATATCCCACACTCGAACTGTCTTGTCTTCTGAACCGGACACGATGCGATGTCCATCTGGCGAGATTGCGACGGAGTTGATGGAGCCAGTGTGGCTTTGAAAGGTAGCGTCTGCTGTGTTGCCCGTAATAGTATCGGCATCCCACACCCGAATGGTCTTGTCGTCTGAACCAGAGACTATGCGACTTCCATCCGACGAGACTGTGATAGAGTGAATCGAGGCAGTGTGGCCTTGAAGAGGGGATCCTAATGCTACGCCAGTCTTCGCATCCCACACTCGGATGGTCTGGTCATCTGAACCAGACACGATGCAATTTTCATTTGGCGAGAATACAACGGACTGGACAGGGCCTGTGTGCCCTAGAAGAGGGGCACGCAATGCCTCACCAGTCTCCATATCCCACACTCGAATCGTGCTGTCTCGTGAACCAGATGCGATGCATTTTCCATCTGGTGAGATTGCAACAGACCACACAATATCGGTGTGACCTTGGAGAGGGGTACCCACTCCCTGGCCAGTCTTCATATCCCACACCCGGATCGTCTTGTCATCGGAACCGGACACAATACGGTGCCCATTTCGTGAGATCGCGACAGAGCGAACGTAGTCGGTGTGTCCTTGGAGAGGGGTGCCCACTGCCTCGCTAGTCTCCATATCCCACACTCTGATCGTCTTGTCATCTGAGCCCGATACTATGCGAGTTCCATCCAGCGAGATTGCAATGGAACGAACGTAGCCAGTGTGTCCTTGGAGGGTACTTAATGCCTTGCCGGTTGCTACATCCCACACCCGGACTGTTTTGTCCCATGAACCTGAAACAACGCGATGTCCATCCGGTGAGAATGCGACAGACACAACAGGGCTAGTGTGGCCTTGAAGAGGGGCACACAATGCCTCGCCAGTTTCCGTATCCCACACCTGGATCGTTCCACGGTATAAACCACATGCAATGCGTTTTCTGTCTGGTGACATTGCAACCGACCAAACCTCGTGATTCGCGTGGATTATCTTTTCCATCGGAGGCCAATTTTCGACGTGGCCAGCGACAATGCGGGGAGTGTGAGGAAACTTTGTGGCGAACTTGCGAAATATTCTCGACTGCGTTGGAGCGAATGGTAGAGCGGACAGGTATAAATGGGGAGTGCTGCGTATAATGGTGGGCGCGAAAGTGCGGACGAAACGCAGGGTGTCTCTAATAGCGTCACTAACATGCGTAAACTCGGCATGACCCTACGACCACCCCACTACTCGTAAGAATTTGTTGGGAAAAGAATGAGCTTGAGCTACGCACCGAAAACCAATCTGCAATACATGAGAGGGTCGCTGCCGAGCCACTGAGGCTTCTCATCAGAGCCAGTGCTTCCAACCACCAAAGAAGGCGCTCTCCATCGAAGAAAGCCTCGACTTCCTTAGCGAGCGGTGATTCGAAGGACGTAGAGCGGACATGAGTCCCCCAAAACCGACATGAGTATGATAGTTCAGCCGGAATGGATTGTTTGACTCGTTTCTCCAAATCAGGGACGGAAGAGTTGGGCAAGTACGAATTCTCTAACGAGCAGATGTTGAAGCGAAGCCCGCGCTCCGAGTCCATGACCCGAAGCGAGGCGAAGGCAAGATTTCTATGCGCCGCTGACGCATCAACAAAAAAGTCATGGCTCCGCGATTCGTCTATGAGGAAGTCGTAGAATGATGCGTGAAGGGGACGTATGGGAATATCAGAATCTGAGGTGCCGGAGACAAGCGAGCCAAGATGCGCCATGACCAACTTTACATCGTAGCGCTCACATGGGAAACACTGCCGCATTGTGTTCAACGCATTGATGGGAAGTGGTTCCGACGATGCAAGAATTTGACCCATCACAGACCGAAAGATAGGAATCACCTGCCTATGCCTGTCCTTTGGCATGATCCCTGTCAAGATGCGTTGGTACATCTCATCTAGAAGAGGTACGCCTTTGGCAGATGTTTCGGAAATTTCATCGAAATTGTGCATCGGGCCTGGGCTCATGATGTTCGTGCTCTTGATGTACTCACAGGCGAGACGAGCCCATTCAAACAGGCCATCAGATTTCAGAGCGAGCGCCTTGAAGTGGGCATCGTTAAAAATGTGACGCAGATCTTCTAGCCTGTGCGAGATATAAAGTTCGATGTCGCGTTCTGTGGACTCAGACGAGATGTCATCCAGGGAAATATGGCGAACATGTGGCGCAGCGTGCAGGGTGTTGTGAATGTCTTCGAGGGGGCGGGAAGTGACAAGAATGCGGAAGTTGGTTGGGAGTTCGGATAGCTGTGAAGTGGAAGTGTTCAATTTGCCAGCGAGTAGACGAAGAATCTGTTCCCGGGAATTAGCTTTGCCACTCTCATCTAATGCCTCGATGACAATCAGGAAGGGTGCAGCGATCGCTTTTGAGGCTATGCTTGTGGGTCCGATGATTAGTTCCTGCCATTGTTTTGTGATATCTGGAGTCCGCTTGAGTCCGTTGTGATCACGAACTGCCTGCGCCAACGCTCGCCGCACGATGGGGTTGCAGTCTGCCAATTCGCTTGCGATCGTCGTGAATATTTTGTCTTGACGGCGGTCCGCTTGCCGAGTACGGTCGAAGCAGAAGCATGACCCGAGACCACCGTGTTCGATGTACCAGTTGGCTATTGTATGGGCGACAGCCGATTTACCCTTGCCTGCTGTGCCAGACAACCACAAGATCCGTGGAGCACCCTCCTCGGTGCTGCTGATCCAGTTCTGAATGTCCTTTAGAAGGTCTTGGCGAGTATTTGGCAAACAACATTTAGGCGTATTTAATCCTGCGCCCGTTGCGTACTCCATGCCTACGAGGTCCAAACTCTCAGCTATGCCATGGATCGTGGAATGTCAGTTGAGACTCAAAGAGACCTGAAAACCGACCCATACCCATATGGTGGACGATCACAACGGTGTCACGAGCCGCCCGGTCTCGGAATTGCTGCATGAGACTGTCAAGAATATCGTTGTAGCTCTTGATCGTGGTGTCCGTTTCATCGAAAACGTGCTTGCCAAGTCTTATCCCTATACGAACAGGTAACATTGAGCCTGGGGGAACTAAACGGTGGGATCGACTCACAGGCGCTCTTCGTCTCAGAGTAATGGCTGATGAAATCAGCGCACTCCAGCGTCTGCTGCGCTATCTTCCCATATATCGCTAGCATAGACTGAATCTTAGCCAATTCCTCCTCCTCCGTGATAAAAGTATAGACTTCAGATATCTTTGAGAGGAGAAGAGAGACAGCGACATCACGGTCTGCCTGATCGAGAATCATCTGTCACCGAAACTTTGTCAACCTGCAACGGCCATGATTGAGTAAGAAGCCTACCTTGGATGCGCATGTGAAGATGCTCAGCGCCACCTTCGCATAGGGATGGACCTGCGCACGAATGTTAGTCACGTACAGAAGAGAGATAATGGTTTGTACATCTGCAATCGCGTTGGCGATGGAGTTGAATGCCTTCAAGGGTTTGAGCAACACGGAGAACGTATCGATCGTATCAGAACAAGATGGTAGGTTGTTGGTCGCGGAAGAAGCATCTTGGACCATTGTTGGGACCTGGCTGGTGCCTGCGAGACCTTTGTTAGCATTGGCGATTCTCTCGTTCACAAATTTCGGGTCGAGATGTTTGGCCTAAGGACAGACGTCAGCACATTGTCGAAAGAGACGGATGACAATAATCCGAACTTCGTTAGTCAAACTTACTTCTACGATCCCTGATTTGGAAGACTGCCCGCAATCTAGTTCGAGAGTGGGATGCGTGAGATCCTGCAGTAGCGATGATTATACCAATCATAGCACACAGGGCACATTCAGAGTTTAAATTAAACTTACTTTAGTTGACTGAACAGGTTGGGTGTCCTGCAGGCTGAAATTTGCAGCCGTGCGTTCAGGGTTTGGGGGTTGTCGAGCGCTTCGAGCGAAGCGCTTTGTCACCTTGCCAAAGAGCTTACAAACTGGACCTGGGCGTCGTGCATGAGATCCGTTCCTCGAAGGCGAGAGAGAGGACGGCTGTAAGGATTAGAGATGATGTAGTTGCTAAGATGAAAGTTCATACATCGTGACTGGCTGTCCCGCCTCTCTCCTCTACCAAATGAGGGTCTGATTGACTTGGCTTCAGCTGCCTCCAGCGGTTCTTGCGAGGAGGATTGTTTTCATCCATCTAGTAAGTGGGAAAGATAGGTGGATGTGCGTGGCTTGATGGAATGGAAGTAGGAGGTGTGGTGGGTAGCGAATAGGATCGACCGGCGTCCACATGTTTGCAATGAGGATTACTATCATAAGCGCCCGTTAGCCTGAACTATTAATAGCATGTCATCTCGAAGGCCGAGGCAGGTTAATCAAGCAAAAGGCTATCAAGAAACCTCACCGATCGATGCTTAGGTGCAAATACCGGGACAATGGTGTCCAACAAGTGACAAGACTTATTGCAAGGACAAATTCATCCAAGATCGAGTCTCGGGCCCGTCTTTATTTATTTGTACATGTTTAAGCTGAAGCCCTTGTCAAATTTTCCGGTATCGTCATTCGCAGTCGTTCGAACGACGGAAGCCAAGTGATCCCTCGCTGTGCTGTATTTCAACCTATACGAGAGCATTAGTTATAATATTCCTCCAATGACAGAAGTTCAGCGTGAGTGTCCAGTTCCTGCGATATCGATGATGCTGAGTCCGCGGTGGATAACTTATTACTTAGTAGGAGCTACATCGGAATCCGCTTCAGCGCTGCGGCGTGACAGGGGTGTCGCCTTTTTTGAAATTGGCCTCCATAGGGGTACTATATAATCACTTCGCACTCGATACTCTCTCCTGACTTCTCGCTCTAAGAAAATCTTCGATTCGACTCTGCGTTAGTGGCATCAAGCTACACCACTACAGGTTCTTCTTCCCCATCTCATCCAATCGAATCTCCCGTTGACTGCTATCCATCCACAAGATGAAGTTTAAATCGAGTACCATCCTTCTCCTCGCTGCAACAGCTGGACCCGTAGTCGCAGGCCCAATCGCATATGCTATCTGTCAAACTGGTAAGGTCGACGAGCACGATCATCGCGTACAGCTTTCTCCACTTTTGAGCAGGCTGCAACGGAATCGCTGTAGCATGCTACTCTGCAGCCGGTTTTACATTCGGCGTCGCACTGCCTGCGGCCCCTCCCGCCATTATGGCTTGCAATGCAGCCCTTGGGGCATGTATGGCAGCTTGCGCTGCAATCGCGCTTGGACCCACTCCCTGAGTGAGTCCATTCGTGAATGCAGCGAAAAGATCAAACACGTCAGCAAGGCTTGTAACGTCTTCTTTTGACACTAGTGTGTTACTTTCATCTCGTAGCTGTCGATTTTTTGTGGGTCATTCGTATGATTTGTATCAGTGTGTCGGATCTCCGACTGTACACAGTACTTCTATCTTACATGCCGTCGTTCTAACTGTTTCTCGCAAGTAATGTTTTCGCTGTCTGGGATGTAGCATGTGTTGACACGGTTGAGCGCATCTACGGTCGTCGCGATGAACAGAGTTTTTGACAGTCATTACGCAGTACTTTTGACCCGTAGATATTGATTGTGAGAAGAAGGCAAGTTTATTTTGTCAATACCTTTGTGTTATAGTTCAATCATTACGAGCCTTGGTTAAACAGTATGAGATAGGATAACCTTCAGGGGGTTGAGTATCAAATTGATCTGCGGCGCGTTGGATCGTGATCATGGCTCTTGATGAGTCGACCTCAGTCCATAAAAATGTATATTTCCTAATGATAAGCATTATGCAACAAAATCATATAGCAACGTGTATGTATCCTCCATAAAGATATATCAATAAAACTCATATAACAAAAATAATGTTCAAAGTACATAGTGATCGACGGCGCTATAACACCCTCTATTTTGAAGCTGAAAATTACAGAGTCATGCAGGATAACAACGCAGAAGGAGAACAACGTACCTCCGAGGGACAAATGACATGGTTAGATCGCTTCTTGATCAGCCTAAAAAAGCCCGTTAGGACCATCAGGACCATCAGGCTTGTCAGGATCGCCAGAGTGAAGGCGGGTGTGATCAGGACCCCCGAAGCGTTTGTCTGGAAAGTTAGGCGTGCTAGGGCCGTTGGAGTCAAGCTCCGTACGCCTGTTGGGAAAGTTGGGCGTGCTAGGACCGTTGGAGTCAAGCTCCGCCCGCCTGTTGGGAAAGTTGGGTGTGCTAGGGCCGTTGGAGTCAAGCTCCGCACGCCTGTTTGGCATCTCAGGTCTGCTAGGGCCATTGGAGTCGAATTCCACGCGCTTGCTTGGCGACTCAGGTGTGCTAGGGCCGTTGGAGTCGATCTCCCCGCGCTTGCTTGGCGACTCAGGTCTGCTAGGGCCGTTGGAGTCTAGCACCGTGCGCCTGTTTGGCATCTCAGGTCTGCTAGGGCCGTTGGAGTCAAGCTCCGTACGCCTGTTGGGAAAGTTGGGCGTGCTAGGACCGTTGGAGTCAAGCTCCGTGCGCCTGCTGGGAAAGTTGGGTGTGCTAGGGCCGTTGGAGTCAAGCTCCGTGCGCTTGTTTGGCATCTCAGGTCTGCTAGGGCCGTTGGAGTCAAGCTCCGTGCGCCTGTTTGGCATCTCAGGTCTGCTAGGGCCGTTAGAGTCGAATTCCGCGCGCTTGCTTGGTGACTCAGGTCTGCTAGGGCCGTTGGAGTCGAACTCCGCGCGCTTGCTTGGTGACTCAGGTCTGCTAGGGCCGTTGGAGTCAAGCACCGTGCGCGTGTTTGGCATCTCAGGTTTGCTAGGACCGTTGGAGTCGGACTCAGGTTTGTTAGGGCCATTGGAGTCGAAGGCTGCGTGCTTCCTTGGCGCCTCAGGTTTGCTATGGCCATGAGAGTCTAGCACCGTGCGCTTGTTTGGCATCTGAGGTTTGCTAGGACCGTTGGAGTCAAGCTCTCCGCGCTTGTCAGGCCCGTCAGGAGTGCTGGGAGTGCTGGGAGTGCTGGGAGAGCTAAGAGAGTTGGAAGACCTGAGAGAGTCGGGAGAGCTGAGAGAGCTTAGGTGGCTGTTGTCTCTAGTGAACGGCGCATCAGGTGTGGGAGGACCGTTGGAATCCAGCTCTACGCGCTTGTTAAGTGAGTGCACGTCGCGCGAGTCGGGCGTGCTAGGGGAACCGGGAGAGCTGGGGGAACCGGGAGAGCTGGGAGAACCGGGAGAGCTGGGAGAGCTATCGTCGAACAGGCCGACGTCCCTAGTGTTAGGCGCACTAGGTGTGCCAGGAACGTTGGAGTGATGCTCCTCGCGTTTGCTAGACTCGGTACCTCCTGCAGGTAGGGTAGGTGCGGTAGGACAGGTGGTCGTGTTGGAGTCGAGCTCCTCACGCTTGCTAGATTCGGTACCCCCTGCAGGTAGGGTAGGTGCAGTAGGGCACGTGGTAGTGTTGGAGTCAAGCTCCTGGCGCTTGCTAGACTCGTCACCTCCTGTGGTTGCAGGAGTGCAGGTGGTCGTGTTACCAGGCTCTTGACGCTTGCTAGACTCATCACCCCCTGTAGGTGCGGTAGGACAAGGGGTTGTGTTGGAGCCAACCTCACGCTTGCTAGACTCGTCACCCCCTGTGGTTGCAGGAGTGCAGGTGGTTGTGTTACCAGGCTCCTGACGCTTGCTAGACTCATCACCCCCTGTAGGTGCGGTAGGACAAGGGGTTGTGTTGGAGCCAACCTCACGCTTGCTAGACTCGTCACCCCCTGTGGTTGCAGGAGTGCAGGTGGTTGTGTTACCAGGCTCCTGGCGCTTGCTAGACTCGTCACCCCCTGTAGGTGCGGTAGGACAGGGGGTTGTGTTGGAGCCAACCTCACGCTTGCTAGACTCGTCACCCCCTGTGGTTGCAGGAGTGCAGGTGGTCGTGTTACCAGGCTCCTGACGCTTGCTAGACTCGTCACCCCCTGTAGGTGCGGTAGGACAGGTGGTTGTGGTGGAGCCAACCTCTTCGCGCTTGCTAGACGAATCAGGCGCTGTGGGCATGGTAGGTGCGGTAGGTGCGGGAGGACAGGTGGTTGTATTGTCACGCTTGCTAGACGACTCACCCCCTGTAGGTAGAGTAGGTTCGGAACAGGTGGTGTTATCAAGCTCCACGCGCTTGTTAGGCGAGTCGGGCGCGCCGAGGTCCCTAGATTCAGGCCCATTGCTACTGATAGGAAAGTTGGAGTCAAACACTGCGCGCGTCCCAGGCAAGTTGGGCGAGTCAGGCGCTCCGGGAGCACTGGGAGGGCTGAGGTCCCTAGATTCAGGTCCGTTGCTACTGATAGGAAAGTTGGAGTCAAGTTCCCCGTACTTCCCAACTCCATGAGGCGAGTCCGCGTGAGGCGAATCAACGTTAGGGTTGGGCGTGATGAGTGGGGTGACTGGGCTGGGAGAGCCGACAGCCCTAGTGTTTTTGTGAACATCGAAGTTAGAGGTAAGCACCTCGCGCCTAGCCAACGCTACACGGCATATCAGCATTGATCTGACTAAGTCGGGCGACATATGAACTCACGTCTCATCAACAAATGTGGTGCTGGATATGCCGCAGCAATAACGACGAAGGCCATGAGTGTCGTGAAAGCATGTGAGAGCTGCATATTGAGATCGGGAGGAGTGACCAGTATCGATATCGGATCCATTCAGAGTCGCAGGAACTTTTATACCCCTCCAAACCACCTGACGAAAAGAGCAGTACTTCGATCCAAACAGTTTAATTGAGAAGAAGACAATATGCGACTCGCTTGCCACAAACAAGGACGTCACCATCGTAAGAACAGATATCAGGATAATTTCGGGTCCGTGTATCGTGTCTAGCTTGTACGAACCTCAAGTTGCTTCCCTTGCTGTAACAATTCTTTCTATGCCCTCGTGAAATGACTCAACCTAATCAAATGTCGTGGAAGCGGATCAACAAATAAACTGTAATGGGCGTCTGATACTTACGAGGAAGGCATGTTATGGTTCGCTTGCAAAGTGCTCCTAGAATCATATCGGAATCCATTTGTAAGGTGTGACGTTACTAGTGGCCGGCATGACATGAATTTCAAGATTCATGCAGCGGGCTCTCTGACTGAACAATCCTGCTTCTATGGGTTAATTCAGGCCGAATTATATCTCGTCAGAGCGCATCTGGTGCAAAGAATTCGGCTAGAACTACGGTAAGTAGGGTGTACTTGGTACGGAAGCTGAGGACTTGCCATCCCACTGGTATAAGCTTGCACCCTCGTGAATCCCCCTCGCTCACATTGCCTCCAAAGAACTTTCGCGCACACAAGGAGGCCTTGCCAGCAGTATGGAATTCGGGGCCGTGATCGTCAGCTATCACGTCAACCATGTTGCGAAGTGGGCTGACCTGTAAATGAACAATTGATCTATCAACTGTAGACTTCAGAACGGGAGCTGAAAGTGGAATGTCAATAGTCGAATACCCCACGGCATCTGTACCGAATCGACCTTCTACAAGGTTAGCCCATAAACGGGTGGAAAATGATTGGTGGAAAAATCGATGACTGAGCTCGAGCAACCTAGGATGATGTTCGTATGAGCGTAAACTTCGTGTCGCATACATAATACAGCCGACATACGGAGCATCGGTCTCATCATGTTCGACTCGGCCTACCATGTCGCCGGAGGCGACGGCAAAAAAGGTTGGGTGAAGATGTTGAAAAAATCGGATTCGCGAAGAACTCTCGTTATGTTCGAACTCGAAGGCGAGTACTTGAGTACCGACTTCGTTTATGTAACTGAAGATGTAAGGAATTGAGTTCACAGAATAACACTAAAGTTTGTGCTCTGACCTATTTCCGTTATTTTGTGAACACAGTCAATAGCAGCGCTTCAAGTTGAATAAAACATCGTACTGCGTTTCATACGATGCGAAAGTACCCGTTACAATTCCAGAATGCTACAACATGCAACACCAAATGTGAATGTGCCGAAGGCACAGACATTGGAAGGCGGAGCGCGAGTGTTCTGATGTTACAGGAGAGCGACGTGGCTAATGGCTTCGATGACGAGACGTCTTTGCAATGTAAGCGCGGTTCTTTGATAGCTTGATCATGCCAAAACCGTTGACCTGATCCCGGAGTACTGAGAAGACGCAAGCGGCAAGGGTAATACAGTGTTGGTCAAGCTGCCAGACATTTATCAGTGCTTCAGCTGCGTCTCTGTGATTGCACCAATCCAAGACGCGATTTGAAAGATTTGAGCTCTGATGCGGTTCACACCTTGATGGTGTCAAAAATTCATTCACATCACGAAATTCGTGAAACCGAAGTAAACCGACGTCGTAATAATTTTGCGCATTCGAAGGCGACTGTGATGTTGATTGAAATAATGACACGTATGATTAAGAAAATAGCGTTATGGAAGGATTCTGTCATATAATATCGGGACATGAGTAACTGGCAGTTGTCGGAGTGAATTTGTAATCAACTTCTGAATAGAGTCGGAGTCCGGGATCCCTTAACCTTTTCGTCCACCTCGTGAGTGTTGCAATCCGTGGTACATTATGTGACGATGTGGATGCCTCACAATCCTGAAAGCGTTGGTTTGCGTCAAGGACAATTGGCAGCTGCACCGCTGAATCCGCGTGAGTACTAGGTAAGTACTACATATTTATTCACGACCACCAATAATCACAGCGCAGAATAGTAGCGGAATGTCGTTGAAATTAATGTTGTCATTGCATAATGGGAATCAACATATGATAGAACTGCCAGTGGATCCAAATTGTTATCATAGGTGTGGTTCAATTTTGTAGAAGAAAAACTCAACTCGCGATGTCCAGATCTGTTTCGATATTGAATCAACTGAACGTGACCATCATCATGATGAAGACCTTCTTGCTCACTTCCAGCTCGATCATGTTTGACGGTGATTGCGGGTTATGTTCTGCGATATCAATGAGTAGGCTACCAAACTCATTACTCACGAGAAGCTGGCACATAACACAACTCGAAGGTTAACGTTCTCCATTTCATGCGGTTCTGACTATCACTGATACCGACACGACTATAAATTTCGGATCAGAATGCAACTAATTTCCGAGTGGCTGGTCGCAGAAGATCACTACAAACCTTCGAACTCGTCACGTACAAATATACCTCATCAATTCTCTTCCAGGTTGGGACTCTGCCAACTCGAAGAAGAACACGTCTTCCACTTAGTGCTCACCCAAAATGGTACAGTCTCACGACATCGAGCGTTCAGTCGTCGTTCCAGATTAAAGGGATCACTTCGTTTATCTTCCTCGACTCCAACTCACCAAACTGTTTATCTCTCGTAATTTATCACTCAGAATTTACACGTCCATGAACAATTTTCTCCTACCTATACCTCGTACGATAACAATTGGTTAATGACTCGGATATGTTGTCATTGACATAACATTATTTCTGATATCCCCTCGTCTATCCGCCAAAACTCTCTATAGTATGATTATATCGCTGATACATCTATCTTCGATTTCTTTCCACCAAAATGAATGCTAATTTTAAGAATTTTAGAGACATACTGAGCGCTCAAGTTGTAACTTGTTGGACGAGTGCAACGAAGCTCGGCGATACTCCGAAAGCCGACCGGACTGAACCTTGGTCAAAGTTTATTCGTGGCACTGGCGTGCGCAATGCGCATGCCAGCGTCAAGTTACACCTCACACACGGTTTTCAAATCGCCGTGTCAAACTGCCCAGCGCTATTCACCCTAGTGACCCAGTCTCTCACCCAGTTTTGAGAAGCTGCTCCATCATCACCTCCAGAGTGAACAGTTCGCGCCATCCTAACCATGTTCACGAGGGGTTCACCATACGCTACACTATTTTTTACCTGCTTCTTCTTTATATCTGTAGACAGTCTAGCCCACGATGCCGCCATGTTAAGCAGACGAGCAGTCCCGGAAATTGGCGGTTCACAAGGCGGTATGTGGTTTCCCCTGCTCTGCTCCAACATGTAATTGTACGAGTAATATCTCATATATCAATCTCCAACAGGTTTCATCGGACTTGTTGTCGCTTTGAGCTTGCTCATTATCATCTGCTGTATTGCAGTCTTCTTCCTCCTCCGCAATCATGAACCCTCCGAACAAGATCGCAATGCCCGCCGTGAGCACTACCGCCGTAACCGCGACCTCCAAGCACACGATTCAACAGCGGAACAGAGCTCCTTTGGGGACAAGCTCCGTGGAGTATGGGCAGATAGATGGAGTAGTAGGAGCAGAAGCGGCGGACGACGAGGTGGGCGTGGCTGGATCCAAGCTGGCTCAGGTGATGAATGGGAGATTAATTCAGATCACGGTGAAGAACGTAGGGCACAGCAGCCCATGGAACCCTTTTCCAGGTCTTTTCAAGAGGGACCTTACAGCCCCCAGGTCCCAGAAATCGACTCACCGCTGTCAGATGCGGAGTCGTATGCACCGATGCATTATGGGGATTCGTACGCAAAGGGCCCATTGCATGTGACATCGCCACAGCGGGTGACTTTTGCACGGTCTCAGTCACCGCTCTCGCTGTCGAGCTCACCTATGTCCCCTGGATCGCATCGAGATGCAAGTGTGGATGACGAAGAGGTGCACCCGCCCGACCACCGTCATTTCTCTACACAATCATCGACATCAGTGCGGACTTTTGAGGGAGGCACAAAGTTTATCGAGTCGCTCTAGCTCATGCTAGTTATGTTTTGCCTTTACTCACACATGTGTTGTTGTCTTTCATCTTTTATTCTCATGGTCCACGTGTACTCGTCGCGCATTTTGTATCATTCGGACGCTCATCCGTGCAGTTGTTCTTGCATGATCCTTTGCAATGTATCTTTAGCACTCCCCTGCTAAATGCATATCACCTAATGTTGATCCCTGGCTTTGATACAGTTCCTTGTCACGGTGCCTCGAAGCTACTAGTGTAATCATATTGATTCGCCACCGTACTTCCCTTCTCTCCACAACTTCTCGGCCACCTCTCCTGCCCATTAGTCCCATGTACGTATACAATATAATGATTTTGTAATTTTATTTTTTTCACGTACGATTCCCCTCTAGGGGGCCAGCGCTCCTGAATTCTCCCTCCCTCTCTCCCTTTCGATTTCTGGCTTCTTCCCAGCTTTCCCTCTATAAGTATCCTCATCGCTACCTAACAGCATGTTGCCTCAACGTGTTTGGACACCGTATTATCCACGATTCACTCCACACCGGCCTTTCCATCCCGCTTCTTGTTACTTCTTTTCTCTTCGTATCTTCGCAGCTTTCCCTCACCGGTTTACATTTAATTTTTTTTCCAGGATCTAGCATCAGAACGTCAAGCCAGAGGCCACCGTGTCCAATTGTCGTTACCAACTTGAGTTCGGGTTGGGGCGAGCCAACGCCGCATGTCCATAGCGCATGCAACGTTCACATATATATTGTTGCAAAGGTATAACCAACAAGCTCTATTTTAAAAGTGAACTTGATCTCTCGTGCGGTCGGAGGTCTTAACACTGCCAGACGACAATATTCACATCCTGTATTTTTATCAGCAGCATCTATATTGACACGTTAGGACCTGGCCTGGGTTTGCCTTCGTGGCGCACATATAGATCTCGTCCTCTCACAACATCGATTTCATGGAGTGAGTTACTCGACCTTTTTGTGTTGATGATCTAAAATCCTTGGAAATCGCCAATTTTTTTGATCTATCAGATCCGTATTACAAATCAGTCAGATCGCTGCCACTCAGTCAGGGGCCCGCATCTGCCACATCGATGGCTGTTGTTGGTATCAGATGCCAGTCTTCTAGAAAATCACATTTCCGGCATTTCAATGGGTTAGTTTCTGTGCTTGTCGACTGCGCGAAAAGCGAAACCAATCTACGAATAAGTCCACCTTCTCAAAAGGCAGCTACGATACTGTACAAAGTTGGTTGTGTCGTCGGTGATGATCTCAGAATGTTCTAGAGCGTACCACACACGCTTACATCATCGCCTGCCTCGTGGTGCTAATATCAACGCCGTATTCATCGACTGTCGTCGTGGAAGCAAACTCTGGACCTCGAACTGATGGCTACAATGAAGATATCCTAAAAGGGAGGAAGATGCCTACCACGACGTGCGGCAAACTTCATGGAGAGATCGGTCCAGTATTCCGGTCTCGAGCTATGCAGCTTAGCGATATGGAAGACCCTTGCAGATCGTACAGGTAGCCTTACATGAACCAATCGGTATGGTGATTATTTTGATGGGCAACCGCACTCTGGAACAAACTTTCAACGCGGCAGGCATCGTGTATTACATCAACTGCGTAGATCATATATATTGTACAGCCTTGGTGCAGGGTCACCTAAACAACGTAAACAGTCTCATTCACGAGTTGTAAGTACGGCCAGTAAAGCTCCTGCAACACGTGTCAGATCTGTACATCAAATGTAACTAGGGAACAACGTACTCCAATAAGGTTAAAATGAGCAAGTCCAAGTTGTGCTTGCCCGGTAGCGAAGGATGCAGGGACTTGAACAGAGAAGTCCTCATATGGGTCTTCCGCGCCCGGCCCATACTGAGGATTGAACGGGCCTTCGTACAAGATAGTACCCATATCCTCACTGATGGGCAGACAGTCCCCAGTTGGGCAAGACTGAATAGCAATTACAATCGCTATCTCCTTACTGCCAGTGAGATTGTTCTGATAATGTAAGTGGTTGAACATCATACTCTAAAGGATGCATGTTTGAGAGCTCACCGGGAGGCCTATTTGCACAGTAAAGTTGGTGCCTGCAGTAATATCGGAGCCAGGCGCAGGCAGGTTAATGTAGGCGTTCTGAGCGCAAACAGACACTACCATGAGAATGGTGACAACTATTGCTTTGATTAGGAAGTACATTGCAACTGTGAGCGTGCAGTTTCTGAAGAGATGGTGAATGTGTCGCAGTGCCGAAGTTTATATGCGCTGAGCGGGTGCTACATTTGGTAGTCTCGAAACCATATACAGGGCATCTATAGGGATGTCAGCACCTCATGCAAATGCATAGCACCATAACGGAGATGTAAACGCCACAATAATGAAGATATACCGTTGACTAACCTGGGGATTGTGAATATCCAAGTGATGCAAGGTTGATGTCGTACTACTTACCTACCCGAATCCGGTGTCCGCGATGTTGCTGTGTGGGTTAGCTATCCGCAGTCGGTGCCATGAGCTAAGCTCGGAAAAGGGCACGTGTGTGGAAAAAAAGCAGTAGGTGCCGCCCAACGGGCAAATGAAGCTGACATATATTTTCTGTCAAGTGCTCATCTAGTTCTACAAGAATTGATCAGAGCTAAACGCAATTTGGCTCCGTAGTATGGTTTCGGATGAGGTGACAACTACTTACAATTATTGGCTGTAATCATCATTTAAAGCATGATTCATGTTACTGTCAAGCAGGTAAGGCAACCGATCCAGTTGACCGGTGGAATCGGAATGAGGCAATGGTCTCGGTGAATAATAACCGTAATGACTATTTGCAGGTGTCGCGAACAGGGCATTATGACTGTGCATGCGTTCGCACTGTTTTGATGCATCGAAGGTCTCTGCCCGTGGTCCTGAAAAGTGTGATTGGGAATGAGCAACGTTCCATGTTTTGATTTAAGTTGAGTAGTATTTCTGATGCTATTATAGTGATGGTACTAGCGTAAGGGGTGCGCATTCGGAAATGGCGGATACCATTGGAATGATGTGAGCAATAACGCGCTCTCTCCGGGGAATGATGAGTCGAGCGCTATTAGCCTTACTAGTGAGCGATAGGCTCTACCAGTAGGCGAGCCATGGCAGGGTATTACACCTCTATGCAATGAAATCAGGCACGACAATCGATCTAACGAGAAGGTTTGTACTACACCATTTTACTCGGAGCATCAACGCCGCCCGCCGTGCAAGAATCCATAGCTCGCTAGGCTGAGGGTGCGTCTCGGGCGTCTCGGCGTCTCCGGTCCGGACTTGTCCACAGCTG